>NC_041386.1:55114739-55148263 GCF_002162155.2 Triticum dicoccoides | reverse complement strand
TTCCTTAAATGACATGCTGCACCCGTACACTTTGGTACGGCCAAAATACGCCAGGGGCTTCAGTACCCCTCAACATGGTGTGAGAAGTCCGAACACTTTAACAAGTGCGGCACTCCGAACTTATAGCATTATATGCATCGGCTCCGAATCATGTCTTGGGTCAATAGTTGGGTTTGCCCGGCTCCTATGTTTTGGTGCCTTACGTTCCGCTATATCGGCTAAGGTAGCACTAGGAGAACCACTGCGATTGTGCCCCAGTTGAGCTGGGCCGAGCACCTCAGTGGAGAAATCTAAAACCGACTGTCATGATGAAGCGAGAGTTGGTCGCTGTTCGAGAGGTTTTTTCGAGTCCCTAAAGACTTATGCCGCTTCGGGCGAGGAGCCGGCTCTGTCCGGCCAAGGCGTGGATAGCGCCCTGAAATCGGTCTTCCGAATATTAGGGGCTTCACCGAAATTTAAAATTATAGAATTCTATGGCTAAGTGAGAGTGTTCATGCATTATAGTCCGATTGCCTCGTTCATTGGGCTGAGCGCCTCCCTCGAAGGACCCAAATATGGGAAAAAGAGCGCCCAGGTTTATCCCCGAACACCCCAGCACTAGCGGCATGGGGGCAGAAGCCGACGACTCGCCATCTCTCAGTATTGATAAACAGCCGCACAGAAGGTAATATTTTAAATTCAAGCAGCATTTCTTAGCGCATATGAACAAGTTTTCAGCGCATAGGATAACACGAGCGGGTTTTACTCAAAAAAGATGGGCACCCTTCAGAACATCCTTATAATAATTCTCGGGCTTGCGATGCTCTTTCCCCGGAGGTGGCCCGTCCTTCACAAGCTTCTCCGCATCCAGCTTGCCCAGTGCACCTTCGCACGGGCAAGGGCCCTACGGGCACCTTCAATGTAGACGGAGCGCTTGATGTCTTCAAGCCTCGGACAGGCCTCCACCAGCCATCGCACCAGCCTGAAATAGTTCCCAGGCAGAGCCTCTCCAGGCCACAGCCGAACTAGGAGGCCTTTCATGGCCTGTTCGGCCGCCTTGTGGAGCTCGACCAGTTGCTTCAGCTGGTCGCTCAGGGGCACGGGGTGTCCAGCCTCAGCATACTGAGACCAGAACACCTTCTCCGTCGAGCTGCCCTCCTCGGCTCGATAGAATGCGGCGGCATCAGATACACTTCGGGGAAGATCTCCGAACGCTCCTGGAGAGCTCCGGATTCGGGTAAGTAACAGGTAACTCATGTTTATGTGTTTGCTTTGCATAAAGAATGCCTTACCCGCCACAATCTTCTTCACCTCATCCAACTCCTGGAGGGTCTTCTGGGACTCGGCCTTGGCAGACTTGGCATTTTCTATAGCTGCCGTGAGCTCGGATGCTCGCGTCTTCGAGTCAAGATCCAAACTCTCATGTTTCTTCAAGAGAACCTCGAGCTCTTCCCGCACCTTGCCAACCTCAGCCTCATACCTCTCCCGCTCGATGCGCTCCACGGCCGCACTCTTCTCGGCCTCGAGTAGTGCTTGCTTAAGGGTCACCACCTCAGACGTGGCCCCTGCAATAGCCATGTTAATCCTGTCATTTTTTGCAATTGCACCTTTTTTATATACATATTCAAACAGGGTATTTCTTACCTTCCTTCTCCTCGAGCTGCTTCTTGGCACGCCCGAGCTCTTGCTCGGCCTTCTCGATACTCTGCTTCAGCACGTCCACTTCCGCAGTCAGTGCAGCGGACGCTAGCAGAGAAGCCTATATATGCATATTGACTCCTTTTGTTAGACTCCTACGAATTCTTTGATCCTCTATTCGGCTTTTCTTCCCGAATGCACAACAGAGCATCAGGGGCTACTGTCTATGCGGTAACATTATTTGAACAATCTTTACTTACCTCAAAGCCTATTAAAAGGCTTGTACAAGCTTCAGTCAGTCCGCTTTTGGCGGACTGAACCTTCTGGATCACCGCACTCATAATAGTGTGGTGCCCCTCCTCGATGGAGGCACCTTGGAGCGCCTCCAACATATTGTCTGGTGCCCCCAAATGGGCGGAGGTCACCGGCACGGTAGGCTTGTTCCTCTTGGAAGGAGGTCGCCCACCGGACTCTGGAACCCTTGAAGATTCCGGAGCTGTGTCCGACCTTAAGCAGGACTTGGAGCCCTGGGGGGTTTCATCCCCTTTACTCCTGGAGTCCGGGAGGTCGCCTTGCGGTGCCCCCAGGACCACCTCCTCCTGGCTTGGAACCTGTTGGGACAACACTTCGATGTCGTCCGCAGGGCGGCGGGATGAAGCCGTCGGAAGCGAGTTCACCTCCGACGGGTCCAGTGAGCCGCTCGACGATGCGTCAAGCCGGTCTTTGGGTGGGCTGCACAAACATATTCGACATAAGGAAAAGCTGTGCGAAAAACGGATACTATGAATTACCCCGTTATCCGGACACTTACGATTTCGCCAGGGGCTTGGCCCTGGGCTGCCACTCCTCTTCGTTGTCGGCAACGTCGGTGGAGCAGTCCGGAGGAAGGGTTTTCCCCTTCTTGGACCCTCCGGCCTCCTCGGGGAGGGCGGCCTTCCTTTTCTTCTCTCCTCCCGCTGGAGAGGGAGAGGTCTCTTCTTCTTCCTCCTCGTCTTCATGAGAGGAAGGCGCTTCGGGACCGTCGGATGACGAATCCGACACCTCTTGATGCCGGGCACTCTTTCGAGTCCCCGTGGCCCTTTTCGTGGCCTTCTTCTCTGGCACCACATAGGGTGCCGGAACCAGCAGCTTCGCCAAGCGAGCGTCCGCTGGGCCTTCGGGCAGAGGAGCCGGACAGTTGATCCTTCCGGACGTCACCACCCAATCCTATCAAAGATAAGGGAACTCAGATCCCGCGTAGAGTCAAACCATGAAAAACTGATACCCTGTAAAAGGACAAAAACGGCTTACCGCATGAGCGTGATGCTGAGTACTGAATCCGCGATCCTCGGCGGTGGATGCGGGAGCCTCGGCGCCCTTGAAAAGCACCCTCCAGGCATCTTCGTACGTCGCGTCGAAGAGCCTGTTTAGAGTTTGATGCTGCGCCGGGTCGAACTCCCACAGGTTGAAGGCCCGTCGTTGACACGGGAGGATTAGGTGGACGAGCATAACCTGGACTACGTTGACAAGCTTGAGCTTCTTGTCCACCAGGGTTTGGATGCATGTTTGGAGTCCGGCCAGCTCTCATTTTTTTACCCCACAACAGGCCGGTCTCCTTCCAGGAGGTGAGCCGTGTAGGGGGTCCGGACCGAAACTCGGGGGCTGCGACCCATTCGGGGTCGCACGGCTCGGTGATGTAAAACCATCCCGATTGCCACCCCTTCAGAGTCTCCACAAAGGAGCCCTCGAGCCACAGGACGTTGGCCCTCTTGCCAACCATGGCACCGCCGCACTCCGCCTGGCTGCCGCGCACCACCTTCGGCTTGACCTTGAAGGTCTTTAGCCATAAGCCAAAATGAGGGCGGATGCGGAGGAAAGCCTCGCACACGACGATAAATGCCGAGATGTTGAGGACGAAGTTCGGGGCTAGATCGTGGAAATCCAGGCCGTAGTAGAACATGAGCCCCCGGACAAATGGGTACAGAGGGAAGCCCAGTCCGCGGAGGAAATGGGGGAGAAATACCACCCTCTCATGGGGCCTAGGAGTGGGGATGAGCTGCCCCTTCTCGGGGAGTCGGTGTGCGATGTCGCTGGCCAGATATCCGGCCTTCCTCAACTTTTTGATGTGTCCCTCCGTGACGGAGGAGACCATCAACTTGCCTCCCGCTCTGGACATGACTGGAGAGGGTAGAGGTGGTAGTGCGGACTTGGGCGCTGGAGCATGAGTGCGCAAGAATGGATAGGCAGAGGAGGAAGAAGGCGTGGGTAAAAAGGTGAATCCTTATCCCCTTATATGGTTGGACGCGATTATGTATCCCCACCCGCCTGGTAAAACATGCTTATCTCCAAGCGCTGTAATCAAAGGCGCGGTTGGGTTACCCGTGCCCGTATTGATGAGAATCCCGAAATGAGGGGACACGATCTCTGCTTTGACAAGACGTGCCAAGGAAACCGCCTCGCATAACGCGCTAAGGTGGGATAATGAAATGATTAGGATGAAGGTTTGGCCGTGGCGTGTCGCACCACGGAATACGTCAGCAGATTAGATTTGTATTAATATTACTATTCTCTCTATGGCAATATGTGGAAACTTATTTTGTAGAGCCGGACACTATCTTTGTGTTCAAGATCTTCTATGAAGTATTTGGAGGAGGAACCTGCCTTGCAATGCCGAGGACAATTTGCGCGCCGGACGCGTCGTCATTGAAGCCTAGTTCAGGGGCTACTGAGGGAGTCCTGGATTAGGGGGTGTTCGGATAGCCGAACTATACCTTCAAGCCTGGCTCCTGGACTATGAAGATACAAGATTGAAGACTCTGTCCCGTGTCCGGAAGGGACTTTCCTTGGCGTGGAAGGGAAGCTTGGCGATACGGATGTTCAGATCTCCTACCATTGTAATCGGCTCTATGTAACCCTAACCCTATCCGGTGTCTATATAAACCGGAGGGTTTATTCCGTAGAACAATAGACACATCAACAATCATACCATAGGCTAGCTTCTAGGGTTTAGCTTCTCTGATCTCGTGGTAGATCAACTCTTGTAATACCCATTCCATCAATATTAATCAAGCAATACGTAGGGTTTTACCTCCATCGAGAGGGCCCGAACCTAGGTAAAACTTCGTGTCCCCTGCCTCCTGTTACCATCTAGCCTAGACGCACAGCTTGGGACCCCCTACCCGAGATCCGCTGGTTTTGACACCGACAGCAGGCTCTGGGTATATGACTTCGACAAACAGATCAAACTCTGGCAAGAATATGAGATGATTGCGCGTAGAAGCCTGATAGTTGATAGTAGAGTGGAGGTTGATGAGGCGCATTACCCATGGAGCATAGAACTTCAGACCAAATATATCGGAGCCAGATGCAGCCAATTGCCTAATGAAGAAGTCCTGAGCATTGAAGCTGATGCCATTGAAGATATAGAAAACCAATGTCTTCATTGTGCCTTCCAGCTTGGCTGCAGGAGAATGTCCTTTGAGAAGCCGTAGAGTTCGCCTGATGATATGATAAATAGTGCGGGGCATACACCCTAGGTCTTCAACAAAGAACACCTTTGGATATTTAGCGTCTTGGGGTAGTGGCTTCATCATGCTCAACATTTGGCTCATGTTGGGATCAGGCTTCTGGAAGATGCTCTCCAAAGCATTATGGTGCAGCTGACAACCTGGTTTATAGTGTTCACTAGGAGTGGGCAGGGTAGTAAGCTCAATTATATCTTGGGCTTTGGCTTCATGGTGTACATCACCTGTCATCCACTCAGGACCCAAGCCTTCGGATCCCTGTAGTAGCCGCGAATGTGGAGAGTTGTGTAGAATTGCAGCAGAAGCTCTTCATTCCAATACTCTTTATCGGTCACAAACTTTAGAAGGCCAACATCTCTGAAGCTGTCAAGAGCTTCTTCCAGACAAGGCAGTCTAGCAATGGCTTCGCAGTCTAGACGCATATGAGGAAAAATGTGCCCCTGATTGTATAACATGCAGGTTCTTGGCTTGGAATATGGGTTCTTGGCTATAACACCCCAAGTCCGGAGCTTCAGATGCCTTCCATGTTTTTCGAGTTTCGTCGGGTGATTTTTTTTTTCTGTTGCATTCATCTTTGCATCTTGAGCATTGCATCATGTCATCATGCCATCATGCCATTTCATTTTTTTAAACTCAACCAAATAAAATGCATAGATCTTTGGTCTATTTAAATTGAGGGAACTCACATGGTGATTTCTTTTTATAACATATATCCTCCCAAAATTATTAGGGAGCTATAAAAATATATTCCATTAATTTGGAATTTACCGCAACACACGTGCATGTTAAATCCCTACCTTTCCTTCTTTAAGTTTTGACTCTCTAACTTTGCGCCTAATTCTTTTATTCTATTCCCAAGCTCCCTGGTATTTCTCAACACCTTTGGAATCTCGTAAAGCCTAGCCTCCATTCAAACTCATTGACTCAAGTCAACATGTTTGGGATTAACTTCTCCTAATTTGTTTGAACCAATTTTGTTGGGGTGGAAATGTCCCATAATTTTGTTCTTATCCATGGCCTCTTCTCTTAATTCTATTTGGCCTATCTCTTTTGCTGAAAAGAGAAATTAAGAGAGGGGGAGAGGAGTAGTGCAGCAACCCAGCCAGGTTGGCCTGTTCCTCTCAGCCCACCAAGGCCCGGCTGCCCTCTCTCTAAAACCTAGCGAGGCTTCTGCCTCCCTCTCCTCGATATCCCTCTCCCCTCGACTCGATCCCCTCGTACCAGTGCTTGTTGCCCAGCACAGCCTCCTGTCCCAGCAGCGCCGTCGACCCCAACCTCTTCCCTGTCGGACATCTAAAGCCTCTCGCACGCTCGACTCCTCTTGTCGTCCTCTACTCCGGCCAACGCCGAGTTCCATCGCCGCTTGGAGCTGCTCGAGTCCGCCGGGTTCCCAGCGCCGCCGCGTCCTGGTCACGTTCCCCTCTCCCTCTTCCTCATCACCTTGCAGCCTTCGTCAGCAGCCCCATCGCTGCAATTCAGTGGCAAGCTCTTCCAGCCGCGCCTCCGTTTCCATGGCCCCGCGCGCCTTTGTCCTGAGACGCCGTCCAGCGCCCGCATCCGCACCTCCCTCCGTTTTCCTGCACCACTGCATCGCCGGAGTAGCCCTGCATCCCGCAGTCAGCCACCTCAAGCCCTCGTCCGCAATGGCGCCAACTCCAGAGAGGGGTCTCCATACCCATTGACTGCATCACCTCCCCTGCTCCATTTGGTGGACCACGAGGCGTGCCCTCGCAGCGTGCCTCCTCCCAAAGCCCAGCCGCCTCCTCATCTAGCGCCACATCAAGCTCGTCGGCCTCGGCCTCCTCTGCATTGCGCCCCCTGATGCCACCCCACCTCCGTCGCTCTTCTTGCTGCTGCTAGACCACCATGGCCACCTTCCCATGTTTCTTCTTCGGCCATCAGTGCATCGAACACCACCCACCAGTGCCTCCGTGATCGTTGCCGAGTTTGGCCACCACCGAGCCCCTGAAATCCTGTACCCAGAGCCCAAGTCTGAAGACTCCGTGGATGTGCATCTCACTTGTGCCACTTTGGATCGTCAAGACTGTTTTGGGACATGACAAGTTCCGTTGAAAGATGTTCAACTACATCCGATGTGGATTTTGACAAGTACCACGACGCCCGGAGCCCTCGAATACGTCAAGTTTGACTACACTGCAAGACGAAGAACGCCAAGTACCTCTCCAAAAACGAACATGTACCACTACGCCCGAAGGCATCGGATCCGTCAAGTCCAACAAACGGCTGTGCTTAACTACCCACAACCCCGAACGTCTACGAAAACGGGTACCACTTCCGTCGCTGAGATCACGAGAACCTCTACCTACGAACCTGGAGCATGTGAGAACCTCTACTGACGAACTCAAACTGTGTACGTTGACCGTGGCCAAAGACCGTCGAGTGAACAACTACCTCGCCATGGATTCGACAAGACAATGTGTACAACTACTTCCACGACGACCATGTACCACTACCGTCGTGAGAACGACTACTTCCTACGACAATCCCAAGAACACCTACTTCCTTTACGGAACTCAAACCACCCCGAACGCACGCTTCAAAGGTATACCGCCAAGACGATGACCCATGGATGAATGCATGTGTTGTATGAGATGCTTGTTTGGTTGTTGTATTCGCTCGTGAGCATTAGTTGTTCCCTCGTTTGACACCGCCGACGACCCTTGGGAACCCGGTAACCGGGAGCACCCCACCATCTCTTGTGTGGTCCATGCTCCCGTCACACTTCCTTTTGCACCGGCATCTCAATCGAGTTACCGGAATCGGAATCTTTCTGTGGCACCTTTTTCCGTTGTCGTTGCCGTGGCACCCCTTCCGTTTCCTCCATGATGACTAATGCTTCATATCATGTTCATGTCAACTTTTAATAAAAATTGCATAAAACTTGCACATGTCATTCGCATCATGATAACAACATCAATAATGTTTAAATTGTTGTTTGCTTCAATTGCTAATGCACATGAGGATTTACCGGAATTGTTGTTTGATGTTTCCGGCCTCATTTAAAATGCCTAGTTGTGTATTTTACTCATGTTTCACCTCTTGCCATGTTAACCAACATTGAGTTTTTTTGAGTACCTAAACGGGTGAGAACTAAATAATCGAATGTGTGTTTCGTAAATATGCACCTCGTTGCATATTGAGCTCCACTTAATTTGTAGTATTGTTTGTGCACTTTGCCATGCCATGCCTCTTTAAATCGGACATGCATCATACTTGTTTGTGCATCATGCCATGTTTATGTGATGGTTGTTTACTACGTTACTTGCTTCTTTCCGGTGTGCTTCTCTCGTTAGCTTTGGTTTCGTTCCGGAGTTGTGAGGATCCATTCGACTATGTTTGTTTGTCTTCTTCATGGACTCTTTCTTCTTCCTTGCGGGATTTGAGGCAAGATGACCATACCCTCAAAATCACTTCTACCTTTTCTTGCTAGTTGTTTGCTTTATCGCCATGTCGTGAAGCGTCGCAATACACCTCATAATCCTTGGTCTGGTCCGGTAAAATCAACACGGGTGAGGTAACCAAACATTTCTTCAACTCCTGAAAACTAGCCTCACATTCCTCTGTCCATATGAACTTGGTATCCTTCTTCAACAACTCAGTCATAGGCTTCGCAATATTTGAGAAATTCACAATAAACCTCCGGTAGTATCCTGTGAGTCCAAGAAAACTCCGGATCTCTCCCACGGTGCTTGGTGCTTCCCACTTGGTAACGGTATCAACTTTAGTGGGATCTACTACTATACCTTCTCCGGATATAACATGTCCGAGAAATCCAACTTCCTTCAACCAAAACTCACATTTGCTAAATTTGGCATATAATTGATGTTCTCTGAGCTTTTCCAAGAACCAAACGCAAATGCTCCTTATGCTCCTCTTCATTCTTTGAGTAAACCAGGATATCATCAATGAACACTATGACGAACTTATCCAAGAACTCCATAAACACCTTGTTCATCATGTTCATAAAATATGCAGGTGCGTTAGTCAGACCAAATGACATAACGGTATACTTGTACAGCCCATACCTGGTGGTAAAAGTCGTCTTAGGTATATCCTGTTCCCGAATCTTCAACTGGTGGTATCCTGATCGCAGATCAATCTTGGAAAATACCTTAGCTCCTTGCAATCGATCAAACAGATCATTGATCATCGATAGGGGTACTTGTTTTTGATGGTTACTTCATTCAATCCTCGATAATCGACAACCATCCTTAACGATCCATCTTTCCTCTCCACTAGAAGTACTGGCGATCCCCAAGGCGATGAACTTTGGCGAATATATCCTTTATCCAGTAACTCCTTAATCTGCTTCTTAATTTCCACCAAATCCTTTGCAGGCATCCTATATGGTCTCTTTGATATTGGCCCTGTGCCTGGCAAAAGCTCAATCAGAAACTCAATATCTCTATCCGGTGGCATGGCTGGCAACTCTTCTGGAAATACTTCGGGGAAATCCTTCACTACTGGTACTTCCTCCTGCACTACTCCGGTTAAACAATTTACTTGAGTCCTCTTTGGCACATGTCGGGATACGTACTTGATTCTTCTCCCTTCTGGGGTGGTAAGTGAAATTGACTTACTGTCACATTCAATATTCCCTTCATACTTTGATAACCAATCCGTGCCTAATATCACATCCAATCCTTGGGATTCCAATACTATTATGTTCGAGGGAAAAACATAGTTACCAATCCTTAATGGTAACCGATCACACCATAGACTAGCCATATGTTCTGCTCCAGGCGAGGTTACTAACATTGGTGACCTAAGGGCTTGGGTTGGCAGTTGATACTTATCCAAAAATCCCCTTGATATGTATGAATGCGACGCACCAATATCGAAAAGAACGAGTGCAGTAAATGACTTAACCAAAAACTTTCCAATTACTGCATCCAGCTGCTCTTCAACCTCCTCCACGTTAACGTGGTTCACCTGTCCCCTGTTGAAAGGGTTCGGCTTCTTCCCAGAGCTTCCATTGCCATTTCCATTCTGGGATTCAGGACATTCATTGGCATAATGTCCGGTCTTATGGCACTTAAAGCAAGTGATTGGCTCAGATCTTTCTTGGCTGGGGTTGATGGGCTGGTGCGGTTCTGGCCGTTACTTCCTCCATTCCCATTACCATTCCTGGGGCCATTGTGATTGTGCGAACTATCTCCTCCATGGGTATGTTGAAAATGTCCTCCCGGCCTAGGGGTAAGTCGTGGCTTCTGCTGAGCTCCTGAATTGTACTTTCCTTGTGCATACTTCCTCTTGCGATTCTCGATTTGCTGCTGCTTCCCTTCAATCATAAGAGCACAATCTACAACCTCCTGGTAGTTGTTGAAGGTTGCTACCATCAACTGCATGCTCAACTCATCATTCAGTCCTTCCAGAAACTTCTCCTGCTTAGCTGCATCCATAGCAACGTCATCCGGGGCATAACGTGCTAGCTTACTAAAGTCCTCCACATACTGGACAACTGTCCATCCTCCTTGGTGCAAGTTGCGAAACTCTCGCTTCTTCATGGCCATAGCTCCTGCTGAAACATGGGCAGTACGAAAAGCCTCCTGAAACTGGTCCCATGTGATAGTATCGACAGGGAAAGTGGCTGTTAAATTCTCCCACCATGATGCTGCGGGTCCTTCAAGCTGATGTGCGGCAAACTTCACCTTCTCCGCATCAGTGCATCCTGCTGTGTTCAACTCTCTAGCTGTCTTGCGGAGCCAATCATCCGCTACTATTGGCTCAGTGCTACTGGAAAACACCGGCGGATTTAGCCTAAGAAAACGGGCTAAGTGATCAACAGGTGGTGGTGGTGGTGGGTTGTTGTTGTTGTTCCTCCCCTGGTTCTTATTCTGGACTAGTAACTGCATCAATGTGTTCTGCTGCTGGATCAACTCAGTGAGCTCCGATGGGAAGGTAAATCCGGGGTCACGTCTTGGAGGCATCTGAGGTTTAAAAAAGATGAGATTTAAGAATAGAGGGGGTCTAAAGATAAAACACTACCCATATGCACATGAGGCAAAAGCAAACAATTCACTTCATTCAATCAATCAAACAAGGGCATACAATCGATCTAACTATCGCAAAAGTGCTCGGGTTACTATATTTACATGGTGGACTACTACTACTGTTGGGGTGGTCTACTAGAAATATTCTTCGGTTGCAGACTCCATGATATCTGCTCCAGCTTCATCAACATAGTCATCATCGCTATCATCTGGATCCGAGTCGGTGTCGTCGATGATGATGTAGTCTTCCGGGCGAATCTCCTTGGGTTATTCGTCTTCTTCTACCGATGTAGGGTCTCCCATGAATATTCCAATCTTCTTGATCAGATCGTCATTCTTTTCCACTAATACTTCAATTTCTTCTTCAAAATCTTCACGTGTAGCCTTGAGTTCTTCCTCTAGTTCCTTGATTCTTGTCCTTGCCTTCTTCAGGTCTATCATGTCGGCGCACATCTAGTTCTCCTGACGTCGAATGTGCTGGTTTAACTCCTGGATAAAAGCTGCAATTGATCTATCCTTTCTGGTGCTGATCATCTCCCAGTGCTCATCTCGACGCCCACAAATCTGGTAGATAGTATCCTTGAGATCATTATGGTAGACTTCTTCAATGCGTCCCATGGCGATGTGAGCTGCCATGCTCTTTCCTAGACTCCAGGTTGGTGCATCGAAAGAAAACTCTATGGGCTCAGTGACTGGCATGAACGTCCTTCCTGGAACTTGAACTTGAATCATCCAGCGCTGTTCTTCAGGTAAGGTGGTGTTGTAGGTTCCAGTGAAGCTTGGTACTCCTATGTTCAGGTATCTAGTGACTTCCTTCAACTGACGTCCAAAGGGTGTATCTTCATCCGGTTGAGTGAACTTGTTCCTTGCATCCGCCATCCTAAAAGAGTAGAAAAGATGAGAGGTTAGAAGAGAAGAGAGTGAGTAGTGATCTAGGTCTTTAGCTTAGTGGTCGTGTCCTACAGTCAGCGTGTGCTCTGATACCATCTTGTAGCGACCAGACCTCAAACGGTCCAATCTCTGTGCTCAGTGTCATCCCTAGATCAGTAATGCTGACACCACAGTACTTGAAGGATTTATAGCAGAGTAGCAATCACACACTTATTACATCGAGTGTCTCCAAAGATAACTTATTACAATAAAAATGGCTTAAGGCCATCTAATAACGATAACAGTGGAAGGCTTGGAAGATAAGTGAGTCCATCAACTCCAACGGAATCACTGAGTATAGAACCACGACCTAAAACTCCTTAACCGTCGTCTGAAAAGTCTGCAACATTAATGTTGCAGCCCGAAAACGGGTCAGCACATGGAATATGCTGGCAATGTAACACATAGAGAATAATGGAATGTAACAGCTATACTATATGCATATTTGGCTGGTGGAAAGCTCTATGGTTACAGTTTTTCATAAAGCCAATTTTTCCCTACTGCAAAGGAATAAATTTATTTAACTATTATGGTGGTTGTTCAACATTGAGAATGGTTGACAGCATTCTCAATCCCAATTAAACATCATCATTAAACAAACCCAACAAAATTAATCTTTAGAGTAACATGTTGAGATTCAGATGATAATCCAGGTACTAGATACTCAAGATGTCCATAACCGGGGACACGGCTAACCATGATTAGTTTATACACTCTGCAGAGGTTTGCGCACTTTTCCCCACAAGACTCGACCGCCTCCGTTTGGTTTCTTGCACTACACGGTGTTTGAGAAACGGATGACCGAGACATAGTCTTTCAGAAGCGCTAGCACCTTACGATGGGTAGACCGTACCACCTACATCCCCTACATCTGCTAGTCTACCACTGTAAGAGTTCGCACGACTTAGTCCACTATACTAGAGCCCATAATAGCTTGTGGGTGCACACGGAAGTTTCTAGCATGAATAATCTCATGATCCCTTTGAGCCTGGGTGGCGGTCCAAAAGAAAACAGGCAATCCTAGAATACCCGGGTGCCTCAATCCACCCAGATGTGTGTTTAGGTTGCCACCTTAATTAAACCATTAATTAACAAAGCTCACATATGTCATGGATACACTCACCCAATCCACGTCTACTAGCATAGAATAGCAATAATAAGCAAACGTAGAAGTAACTCCCAAAGGTTTGATAATTAGACAGGTAATAGGTACTACCTCAACTACTTCCCAAACCCACAATTTAATTAGATCCTAATCATGCAATGTGTAAGGATTGATCTAATGCAATAAAACTGGGTAGTAGGAGGTATGATCAAAGTGTTACTTGCCTTGCTGATGATCCGAGAAACCTAACGATTCGAAGTAACAGGCGGCGCACTCTGGGTACTCTATCGCAAACAAAAAAGCACACAATAAGTACACAACTAATGCACAGGTAAAACTCAAATAAGAGATTTAACCAGAGTTCCATTCTTTCAATAGTTCTGGATGCAGTATTTTTTTGATCTCATCAAGTATCCTCTCATCTTGTCAAATTCATGTTGAATTCTTTCCATTTACAGTTGGAGTGCTACCCAAATTATATCATTCTTTTTCCTCCTCTATCTTGTGTTAACCGGAGTGTTTTGGCTATCATTCCTCTTCTAACCGGACTCTCATCCAAGTGCTTTCATTTTGCCAAGCTCATATTATTTACCTTCCATTGCCAACCGGAGTGTTGTCGTAATTGATCCTTATCGTTCCTTGTACATCTTGTTCTACCGGAGTGCTTGCATGTACTTCTTGTCCATTGCAACCCTTTTCTTATGTCTTTCAACCTACAAGGTTCTCGCAATGTTCCTTATCCCTCTGTTATAACGAAGTGTTTTCAACTTCTTGCATCTTTGTTGGATTCCTCCTTCCAATTTGTTTAACCTCTCAAGGTTAGTTGGTTTCAATTATTTGTCAAAGAAGCAACTTTGTTTTACCTCTTCCTCTTCCGTTTTCTCTGCGGTGCCATCCTAGATCTCTGGACGAGATCCTCTTGTAGTGGTGGAGTGTTGTAACACCCCAAGAACGGAGCTTTAGATGCCTTCCATGTTTTCCGAGTTTCGTCGGGTGATTTCTTTTATCTATTGCATTCATCTTTGCATCGTGAGCATTGCATCATGTCATCATTCCATCATGCCATTTCATTTTTTAAACTCAACCAAATAAAATGCATAGATCTTTGGTCTACTTAAATTGAGGGAACTCACATGGTGATTTCTCTTTATAACTTATATCCTCCCAATATTATTAGGGAGCTATAAAAATATATTCCATTAATTTGGAATTTACCGCAACACACGTGCATGTTAAATCCCTTCCTTTCCTTCTTCAAGTTTTGACTCTCTAACTTTGCGCCTAATTCTTTTATTCTATTCCCAAGCTCCATGGTATTTCTCAACACCTTTGGAATATCGTAAAGCCTATCCTCCATTCAAACTCATTGAATCAAGTCAACATGTTTGGGATTAACATCTCCTAATTTGTTGGAACCACTTTTGTTGGGGTGGAAATATTCTGTAAAGCCATACAAAAATGTCCCATAATTTTGTTCTTCTCCATGGCCTCTTCTATTAATTCTATTTGGCCTATCTCTTTTGCTGAAAAGAGAAATTAAGAGAGAGGGAGAGGAGTAGTGTAGCAGCCCAGCCAGGTTGGCCTGTTCCTTTCAGCCCACCAAGGCCCAGCTGCCCTCTCTCTAAAACCTAGCGAGGCTTCTGCCTCCCTCTCCTCGATCTCCCTCTCCAGCAGCGTCGCCATCCCTCTCCCATCGACTCGATCCCCTCGTACCAGTGCTTGTTCCCCAGCACAGCCTCCTGTCCCAGTAGCGCCGTCGACCCCAACCTCCTCCCTCTCGGACCTCTGAAGCCTCCCGCATGCTCGGCTCCTCTTGCCGTCCTCTTCTCCTACCGTCTCCGAGTTCCGCCGCCGCTTGGAGCTGCTCGAGCCCACCGTGTTCCCAGTGCCGCCTTGTCCTGGTCTCATTCCCCTCTCCCTCTTCCTCATCGCCTTGCAGGCCTCGTCAGCAGCCCCACCACTGCAGTTCAGTGGCAACCTCTTCCGGCCATGCCTCCGTTTCCATGGCCCCGTGCGCCTTTGTCCTGAGACGCTGTCCAGCACCCGCATCCGCACCCCCCTCCATTTTCCTGTACCGCTGCATCGCCGGAGCAGCCCTGCATCCCACAGTCAGCTGCATCAAGCCGTCGTCCGACACAGCACCAATTCCAGAGAGGGTTCACCATACCCATTGACCGCATCACCTCCCCTGCTCCATTTGGTGGACCGCGAGGCGTTCCCTTGAAGCGTGCCTCCTCCCAAAGCCCAACCGCCTCCTCATCCAACGTCACATCGAGCTCGTCCGCCTCGGCCTCCTCTTTATCGCACCTCCGGATGCCACCCACATCCATCACCCTTGCTGCTACTCCTAGACCACCATGGCCACCTTCCCATGTTTCTTCTTCAGCCATCAGTGCATCGAACACCCGCCACCGGTGCCTCTATGATCGTTGCCAAGTTTGGCCACCACCGAGACCCTCAAATCCTGTACCCGAAGCCCAAGTCTGAAGACTCCGTGGATGTGCATCTCACTTGTGCCACTTTGGATCGTCAAGACCTTTTTGGGACGCACCAAGTTCCATTTAAAGATGTTCAACTACATTCGATGTGGATTTCAACAAGTACCACGACGCTCGTACCTCTCCGAAAACAAGCATATACCACTATGCCCGTAGGCATCGGATCCGTCAAGTCCAACAAATGACTATGCTCAACTATCCATGACCTCGAACATCTACGAAATCGGGTACCACTACCGTCGCCGAGATCACAAGAACCTCTACCTACGAACCTGGAGCATGTGAGAACCTCTACTGACGAACTCGAACCGGGTACGATGATCGTTGCCAAAGATCCTCGAGTGAACAACTACCTTGCTGTGGATTCGACAAGACTATGTGTACAACTACTTCCACGACGACCGTGTACCACTGTCGTCGCGATAACGACTACTTCCTACGACCGCCCCGAGAACACCTACTTCCTTTACCAAACTTGAACCACCCCGAACGCATGCTTCAAACATATACCACCGAGACGATGACCCGTGGACGAATGCATGTGTTGTATGAGATGCTTGTTTGGATGTTGTATCCGCCCGTGAGCATTAGCTGTTCCCTCGTTTGACACCACCGTCGACCCGTGGGAACCTGGTAACCAGGAGCACCCCACCATCTCTTGTGTGGTCCACGCTCCCGTCACACTTCCTTTTGCACCGGCATCTCAATCGAGTTACCGGAATCGGAATCTTTCCGTGGCACCTTTTTCTGTTGTCGTTGCCGTGGCACCCCTTTCATTTCCGCCACGATGACTAATGCTTCATATCATGTTCATGTCAACTTTTAATAAAAATTGTATAAAACTTGCACATGTCATCCGCATCATGATAACAACATCAATAATGTTTAAATTGTTGTTTGCTTCAATTGCTAATGCACTTGAGGATTTACCGGAATTGTTGTTTGATGTTTCCGTCCTCATTTAAAATGCCTAGCTGTGTATTTTACTCATGTTTCACCTCTTGCCATGTTAACCAACATTTAATTTTGTTGAGTACCTAAAGGGAGAGAACTAAATAATCGAATGTGGTGTTTTGTCAATATGCACGTCGTTGCATATTTAGCTCCACTTAATTTGTAGTATTGTTTGTGCACTTTGCCTTGCCATGCCTCTGTAAACCGGACATGCATCATGCCATGTTTATGTGATGGTTGTCTACTATCTTGCTTGCTTCTTTCTGGTGTGCTTCTCTCGTTGGCTTCGGTTTCGTTCCGGAGTTGTGAGGATCCGTTCGACTACGTCTGTTTGTCTTCTTCATGGACTCGTTCTTCTTCCTTGCGGGATTTCAGGCAAGATGACCATACCCTCGAAATCACTTCTATCTTTGCTTGCTAGTTTTTCGCTCTATCGCTATGTCGCGCTACCTACCACTTGTTATATCATGCCTCCCATATTGCCATGTCAAGCCTCTAACCCACCTTCCTAGCAAACCGTTCTTCAGCTATGTTACCGCTTTGCTCAGCATCTCTTATAGCGTTGCTAGTTGCAGGTGAAGATGAAGTTTGTTCCATGTTGGAACATGGATATGTTGGGATATCACAATATATCTTATTTTCTTTAAGGGATCTATATACTTGGTAAAGGGTGGAAGGCTCGGCCTTATGACTGGTGTTTTGTTCCACTCTTGCCGCCCTAGTTTCCGTCATACCGGTGATATGTTCCTTGATTTTGCGTTCCTTACGCGGTTGGGTGTTATGGGGACCCCTTGACAGCTCGGTTTGAATAAAACTCCTCCAGCAGGGCCCAACCTTGGTTTTACCATTTGTCTCACCACCACCTACACTTTTCCCTTGGGAGTCGCGCTCCCGAGGGTCATCTTTATTTTAATCCCCCCGGGCTAGTGCTTCTCTATGTGTTGGTCCAAACCGAGTAGACTGTGGGGCCACCTCGGGGAAACTTGAGGTTTGGTTTTACTCGTAGGATGTCTCATCCAGTGTTGCCCTGAGAACGAGATATGTGCACCTCCTATCGGGATTGTCGGCACATCGGGCGGCTTTACCGGTCTTGTTTTACCATTGTCGAAAAGTCTTGTAACCGGGATTCCGAGACTGATCGGGTCTTCCCGGGAGAAGGAATATCCTTCGTTGACCGTGAGAGCTTGTGACGGCTAAGTTGGGACACCCCTGCAGGGTTTTGAACTTTTGAAAGCTACGCCCGCGGTTATGTGGCAGATGGGAATTTGTTAATGTTCGGGTGTAGAGAACTTGACACTTAACTTAATTAAAATGAATCAACCGCACGTGTAACCCTGATGGTCTCTTCTCGCCGGAGTCCGGGAAGTGAACACGGTCTTGTGTTATGCTTGAACGTAATTAGTTTCAGGATCCCTTCTTGTTCACGACCGTTGCGTAGCTTCTCTTCTCTCTCTTATTTGTGTATGTTAGCCACCATATATGCTTAGTGCTTGTTGCAGCTCCACCTCTTTATCTTACCCTACCCATAAGCTTAAATAGTCTTGATTTCGCGGGTGTGAGATTGCTGAGTCCTCGTGGCTCACAGATACTTCCAAACAGTTGCAGGTGCTGAAGATACCAGTGTAGGTGACGCAACCCGGCTCAAGTGGGAGCTCGATGAAGATCTTGATCGTTGTTTTGTGTCTTTTTCGGTTGATCAGTAGTGGAGCCCAGTTGGGACCATCGGGGATCTAGCATTTGGGGTTGTCTTCCTTTATTTTGGTTCCATAGTCAGACCTTTGATTGTATCTTGGATGATGTATTGATTATTTATGTATTGTGTGAAGTGGCAATTGTAAGCCGACTCTTTATCCCTTCCTTATTCAGTACATGGGATGTGTGAAGATTACCCCTCTTGCGACAAGCCTACCATGCGGCTATGCCTCTAAGTTGTGCCCCGACACGTGGGAGATATAGCCACATTGTGGGTGTTACATTGGCGCTATCAAAGAAGGTGTTGTGTGCTATGAAGCCATTCACATAAAATGATCCTGATGAAGTTGCAGTACCTAGAAACCTTGGCAACCTTGGCTTTGGTTCTGGACCTGAGGCCTGTGCTCCACATGATAGTCAAATTGAGGTCCGGGAGCAGGCGGAGGAACCAGAATGGGCCAGCAGATGGTAACAAGCTGACTACGATCGTATGCTTGCTCAATGGTGTGAGGTCTTGGAGGTGGTATATGCGCAGAGGCATTGTCTTCGAGCTGCAGATTCGCTTTAGCTGCAACATTGGCTTCAGGCACCGTATTCGCTTTAGGTGCCACATTAGCTTCGGCCATGACAACGTCATGGGCTTCAGTAGTGTTGTGGGTGGCCGCCTCAGCGTTTTCAACCTCCACATGAGTAGCTGGAGGGTCGGGCACAGACTCGTTCTCCTCGAGGACAGTTTCTTTGTTGGTAGGGGGTGTGGCAACTCGCTCTTCTTCTAGACGGGGTTCTGGTGGTTCTTGTTGATCATCGGCTGATGCAGCCAGATGTCTTTAGCAGCTTTTGCTTCAGACTCAGAGACATTCACAGTTAGAGTGGCGTCAGGGAACACTTGTCGTGCCACTAAGTTGTGTTGCTCTTCTCCTTCTGAAGCGCTAGATAGAGTGACTTGCGGCCTTGGTCCTTTGCGAAGCTTGCGGAGTGCGGGCGACGCCTTTGGAGAGGGAGTCAGCTTGAGGTGGGGGGGCTACTTGGTGATTCTTGACGGGGGGTCTTGAGGGCGATCAACCCATGAATCATACTGAGCAATTGGCGTCAGAGGACGACCAATGCTGATGAGTTCGTTGTTCGTCAGAACAGGCGATGATACCATTTGGTGCTCAATCTGAGGAAGGACTTCATCATCTTCTACATTATCGTGATGACCAATGTCTTCAGTTTTAGGAGCTGGAATGTCTTCAGCTTCAGGAGCATCTGTGGAAGCAGACTTATGAACTATTAACTAACGCTCTGGATGTTCAGACACAGGACAAGCAATTGAGATTGGCTCGACGACAAGGGGCTCTGTGGGAGCAACCCGATCTTTCTTCTTTGTCTTTCTCTTATTGGTCGGTGGAGCATCGTTAGTGGTGTTCTTGGTCTTGCGCTTTTGGACTTCGGCTTCAGCTGCCCTTGTTTTCTTGAGTTCTGAAGCAGCTGTGAGGACCTTAGGCTTCATGCCTGTCATGCTGGCGGGGAAGACAATGCGAGGTTCTTCCTGCCTTGATGCTTCAGCTTGGGCCATAGCAGACCTCTTCTTCTTCTTGGCAGCCATTCTGGGGTCGATGCCAGAGCGCCCCAGAGCCTTGCGCTTTTCTGCTTCATTGTGAGCTTGAACACTTTTCTCAGCAAAATACTTCATTGTCTCTCTTGAACCTTTTGCTTCCTGGCGTTTCTAGTGAAACTCCTCCCTGAGCTCATGCAGCGTCTGCTTGAAGCTTTGAACATCAGCCACGCTGATGTTTGCCATGTTCCTCTTGAACCGAGCTTTCTCATAATCAATCTTGTTCTTCAGTTCAACAATCTTCTGAGCCAGAGCCAGCTCAGTAGCAATGGCACTGTGGAAAGAGACACTGACGCCAATTAGAAGCTCAAGATCATCGAGGTTGATGTTGGGGTTCTCAAACCATTCATCAATAAAATTGTTCAAGATGTCCACGTCAAAAAGGGGTAGATCATTGAAGATCTCCACTTCTTCCTTGCTCTTTATCAACATCTCAAGAGCATCATCACCAAGATCGTCGTCACTTGACAGATCAATTGCTTCGTTTCCGTTCCTCAAAACGGCAGCTGGGGTCAGTGCTTGACCGGAATTCTGGATGGGCTTCTTCTTCTTCTCAGTCTTGGAGATGCGAGAGAGATCTTCGGAATGCACACTTGGTGCAGGAGGAGCAGTGGACAGAGGCTTCGCACGCGAAGCTTTTGGTGCAGTGGAGGGCTTTGAAGCCTTTGGTTTCTTCTGCTTCTGTGGCTTGGGAGGAGCAGGCGCTTCATTAGAATCAGCGTCGTCTGCAGATTGCTCCACGGCTGCCCCCTGAACAACAATGTGAGTGAGGAGACAGTCGAGATTGTAGTAAGGCCTGATGATATTGGTTTCCACATCCCGAGTGCCATCAGCTCGAGGAGAAGATGGACCAAGGTTGAAGTCGAGTCCAAGGTCCTTCTTGTTCTTCTTGGCGGACTCTTTGGCAAACTAGAAGTTGCACTTGAAAAGATTGTCTTCACGACACCATAGCAGACTGGTTGGGTTGGCATTTTCAGGGTGTGGTCCTCGGACCATGCAAGGATAGAAACCTTGAGCTATGGCTTCAGACTTGGACTTGGGTTGAAGACCTTTGTATACAATATCTCCCCAGGGGCCCTTGATGGCATTCTTTTAAGCATATTCGGCAGTGATAAATTTGTACTTGAACCTTTCCTCTTCCCAATATCTTCGAATCCATTGGATTCGGTTCTTGCGTTTCCCATAGGTCTCTTCAGGATCTTACTTGTATAGTTCATCGAGATCTAGTGGCAGGTCCTTGCCTGTGTTCCCACGATGCGGTCTGCCGCCCTTTCTTGCTGACTTTTCTGTCACCATGAAGTTCAGACTGAATGGATTCAGAACTTGCAAAGGCTTGTGTCTGTTGGTCAGACAAGAACTGGCTTCAGGAGAATTGATGTGATGCTGTAAGAACTCTTTTGATCAAACTCTTTACCATTTGTGTCAGGACCCAGATGACTTTTGGTTGGCATGGGCATCATGTATCCTTTGCAATCTTGCATTCCAAACTTCCTCAGGCAGTCTTTGAGATATTTTTCTTGAGATATGAAGATGTCGTTGCTTTGCTGACGTATTTGAAGACAAAGGAAGAACTTTAGCTCACCCATCATGGACATCTGATATTGCTCTTGCATCATGTGTCCAAAGTCATCACTGTATTTTTGATTAGTGCAGCCGAAGATAATGTCATCCACATATATTTGGCACACAAACAATTCACAATCATATGTCTTCGTGAAGAGTGTGGGATCCAGGGAACCAGGTTTGAAGCCTTTGCTCTTCAGAAAATCTTTGAGTGTGTCATACCAAGCACGAGGGGATTGTTTGTGGCCATACAATGCCTTATTGAGATTGTATACCATATCATGATGTTTTGGATCTTCATAGCCAGGCGGTTGTGCAACAGACACTTCTTCTTCAATCTTGCCATAGAAAGGCACTCTTCACATCCATTTGATACAGAAGGAAGTTATGATGATTTGTGTAGGCTAGCAGTATGCGAATGACTTCAAGCCTAGCCACGGGAGCAAATGTTTCATCGAAGTCAATCCCTTCAACTTGAGTGTATCCTTGAGCAACGAGACGAGCCTTGTTTCTGACAACTTGACCATGCTCATCTTGCTTGTTGCGATATATCCATTTAGTGCCTATGATATTGTGTTTACGAGGATCAGGACGCTTGACCAATTCCCACACATTTTTCAGCTTGAACTGTTGAAGCTCTTCTTGCATAGCTTGAATCCATTCAGGTTCCATGAAGGCTTCAACAACTTTCTTGGGTTCAGATAATGAGACAAATGCAAAGTGCGCACAGAAATTTGCTAGCTGTGTTGCTCTTGAATGAGTGAGTGGACTAGGTGCATTGATGCTATCACTTATCTTCTCAATCTGTACTTCATTTGCAACACGAGGATAAACTCGACAAAGATTTTGCTCTTGCTGATCATTGTCATCATTAGGACGATTGTCTTCAGGCTGAGCATTGTCTTCAGGTTGATTAGGTGCATAAATGATAAGTTCCTCTTTAGCCTGAGCTTCAGACGATATGATTTCTCCAGTTCCCATAAGCTTGATGGATTCACTAGGTGGAACTTCATCTAGCACATTTGGCAGGTGCTCTCTTTGCGAGCTGTTAGTCTCATCGAACCGCACATCCACAGTTTCAACCACTTTATAGTGAAAGAGGTTGAAGACTCTGTAGGAGTGTGAGTCCTTTCCATAACCAAGCATAAAACCTTCATGTGCTTTTGGTGCAAATTTTGAAGTGTGATGTGGATCCTTGATCCAGCACCTAGCACCAAATACTCTGAAGTAACTGACATTTGGCTTCTTACTAGTAAGGAGTTCATAGGATGTCTTCTTCAAAATCTTGTGAAGAGAAACACGGTTGATGGCATGGCATGCAGTATAGCTTCAGGCCAGAACTTTCTTGGAGTCTTGTATTCATCAAGCATCGTTCGAGCCATCTCATTTAGTGTTCTGTTCTTGCGCTCGACGATGCCATTTTCCTGAGGTGTGTACGGAGCTGAGAACTCATGAGTGATGCCCAATGTATCCAGGTAAAGGTCGAGGCCGGTGTTCTTGAACTCTGTGCCGTTGTCACTTCTGATATGCTTGATATTGATGCCATAGTTGTTCATGTCACGGTTGGCGAAGCGTCTGAAGACATACTGCACTTCAGTCTTGTAGAGGATTATGTGCACCCATGTATATCCTGAATAATCATCAACAATGACGAAGCCATAGAGACAAGTAGTATTAGTGAGAGTAGAGTAGTGAGTATGGCCGAATAGGTCCATGTGTAGCAGTTCGAAGGGTTGAGTTGTTGTCATGATTGTCTCCGAGGGATGCTTGGCCCTCGTCATCTTTCAAGCTTCGCAGGCACCGCATAAGTGATCCTTCTTGAATTGACGCCCTCGATGCCTATGACGTGCTTCTTCTTTGCGAGAGTATTCAAGTTCCTCATCCAGCATGCCCTAGCCTCCGATGCCAGAGCCAGCACTCTGAAGCTTTTGCAAGAAGACATACGACAAGTTGTGGTCCTGCTGAGAAATCTACCATGTACAAATCATCCTTTCGATACCCTTCAAAGACTAGAGACTTGTCATATTCCATTAGAACAAGGCAACGATATTTTCCAAATATCACAATCATGTTCAAATCGCAAAGCATTGAGACAGACATTAAGTTGAAGCCAAGGGATTCAACAAGCATCACTTTATCCATGTGCTGATCCTTTGAGATTGCAACTCTACCTAGACCAAATACCTTGCTTTTACCAGTGTCAGCAAATGTGATGTGACTCCTGTCAGATGGACATAAGGTTGAGTCCATGAGAAGACTTCGATCACCAGTCATATGATTAGTGCATCCGCTGTCCATAATCCATTCTGAAGCATGAGGTGTCATATCCTATAGTACAGTTAGGAGGATAAGCTTCACCAAGAGTATTGTGAAGCATAAACATTTGGCGCACAATAAGATTATCAGAGCTCAGCTCAAGATTAGGACTGATAGTATGAATGGCAAGTGATTCAGGAACATAATACATAGTGAGACCATTTGGGCATTTTATCTTCCGCCCAACAAGATGTTTTAGGTCCCCGGGAATAGCATCCGACGCCTTTGATTTCCGGCTGGAGACCTTTCCCTGCAAAAGAAAGTCAATTTTTCTTAGCCACCCACATCTCCAGGGGTGGCTTAGAAGCAATGAGTCTAAGTGCAGCATCTGAGAACTTCGGCTTTGGAGCCCTAGCAAATAGCCTTGCAGGAGGCGAATAGTACTCATATGAATAAGCACAGTAGTTCTTAGTCTTATGAATATAGCGGTCTGATGATACACGCTCATATTTATAAGTTTGAGTATGATTTTCCTACAAAACATTGGCGTTAGGGTGACTCAGGTGAGTCATGTGTCTGTATGAAGCCTTTGGTCTGGGGTTTTTCTTCTTCCCTTGTGGTGTCATGATGACATTCATAGGAAGATTCTCCAGACACCTTTTGGGCACCCAAATTTTCTTCATAGGTGGCCCATTCCTGTAGTTAGTACCAATAAACCTTTGAAGCACTTCACCATTCTAATTCTTAAACAGTTTATAGTTTTCATCAAAGGATTCATAAATGATAATAGGGTTAGCACAAGTGAAGCCAGATAGGGAGGATGGATCTGCTGAAGGTTCCTCTGTAGCAACCCATGTGGTTTTGGGGTACTGGTCAGGCTTCCAGTCAGAACCATCAACATTCATTTTCCTCTCGAACCCAAGACCCTCTTTCCTAGGGTTTCGGTTCAGAATCTGCTTTTTGAGGACATGACATAGTGTCTGATGCCCTTTGAGACTTTTGTACATCCCTGTCTCAAGCAATGTCTTCAACCTAGCATTTTCATCAGCAATAGCAGTGGCATCCTCAGCAGAGGGGTTAGTTACCACATCAATAGTTGAAGATATTGCAACAGTAGCAGTAGTAGAACATTCAGCAACAGAAAGTAGCGTTATCACGCTCAAGGCATTTTAGACATGGTGGTTCAAATCCTTCCTGAGCGGGACTGATCTGTTGAGCGCGAAGTGACTCGTTTTTTTGAAGATCTTCATGAACTGCTCTCAATTTCTCAAGTTCTTGGTTCCTTTGAAGATTATCATAGGAAAGCTTTTCATGAGTTGTTGAGAGCATTTCATGACGACTTTCAAGTTCCTCATACTTAACATGAAGATTTTTTATGTCTTCAATTAAGGACTGAGATGGGGTCATTTCCGCATCCAACAGGTCCTCGCTTTTGTCTAACAGTTTTTGAATATGTTCCATAGCTTTCTATTCTTCAGTTGCAATTTTGGCCAGTGTTTTGTAGCTGGGTTTGGATTCACAACCAGAGTCATCTTCACTTGATGTTTGAAAGTAAGCATCGCGTGAGTTTACCTTGGCAGCACGTGCCATGAAGCAGTAGGTGGGAGCGGAGTCGTCCTTGTCATTAGCATCAGCGTAGGTGAAGGAGCCATTGTCTTCAGTGTTGAAGATGGAATTGGCAACGTAGGCTGTAGCGAGAGCCAAACTTGCAACGCCGGAGTCGGACTCCTCCTGAGACTCCACCTCCGCCTCCTTAGAAGCAGACTCCTCCTCTGAATCCATCTCCTTGCCAACAAAAGCACGAGCCTTGCCAGATGAGCTCTTCTTGTGTGATGAAGACTTTGATGAAGACTTGGAAGAAGACTTTGAGGATTTCTTCTTATTCTTGTCATCAGAATCATATTCCTTGCTCTTCTTCTTGTTGTTGTTTTCATTGTCCCACTTCGGACACTTAGAGATGTAGTGACCAGGTTTCTTGAACTTGTGGCATGTTCTCTTCTTGTGATCATGAGTAGAAGCTTCATCATTTCTTGAGCTGGATCGTGAATACTTTCTGAAGCCTTTCTTCTTGGTGAATTTCTGGAACTTCTTCACAAGCATAGCAAGCTCCTTTCCAATGTCTTAAGGATCACCAGAACTGCAGTCAGATTCTTCTTCAGATGAGGAAACAACCTTTAAAGCGCGAGTTCGGCCATAGTTGGGACCATAGATATCTCTTTTCTCAGATAGTTGAAACTCATGTGTGTTGAGCCTCTCAAGTATGTCAGACGGATCGAGTGTCTTGAAGCCAGGGCGTTCTTGAATCATTAGGGCTAGGGTGTCAAACGAGCAGTCAAGTGATCTGAGGAGTGTCTTGACGATTTCATGCTTGGTGATCTTAGTGGCGCCGAGAGCATGAAGCTCATTTGTGATGTCAGTGAGGCGATCAAATGTGACCTGAACATTCTCATTGTTGTTTCTCTTGAAGCGGTTGAAGAGGTTGCGAAGGACACTGATCCTTTGATCTGTTTGGGTTGAGACGCCTTCGTTGACCTTGGAGATCCAGTCCCAGACTAGCTTCGACGTTTCTAGAGCACTCACACGGCCATACTGTCCTTTGGTGATATGACCACTAATGATGTTCTTGGCACTAGAATCCAGTTGAACGAACGTCTTGACATCAGCAGGGGTGACAGCTTCACCAGTCTTGGGAACGCCATTCTTGACGAGATACCATAGATCGACATCAATGGCTTCAAGATACATGCGCAACTTATTCTTCCAGTAGGGGTAATCAGTGCCATCGAAGACAGGGCACGCAGCGGAGACTTTGCTTATCCATGTAGTCGACATAGCTAAAACTCCAGGTGGTTAAACCGAATCACACAGAACAAGGGAGTACCTTGCTCTGATACTAATTGAAAGTGCTAGTTATCGACTAGAGGGGGCTGAATAGGTGATTTTTATGAACGTCTTCAAAACATGGGAGTTTCAAAGACAAATAGTAGAAATGAACCTATTGACATGCAGCGGAAGGTAGACTACACTAGGCAAGCCATAGTGAAGTATTCAATGAAGTGAAAGCAAGAAGACTAATAGCAGCTAGGTAGTGATGATTAGGATGGAAGATAGTATGAAGCCACACAACAATAGAAGTCACACAATGAAGTCAAACAAGTAACACATGCAGGCAATGACTTCACGAAGACAAACTATAAATAAAGAGAGGGAGAAGATAGAACCAGTCGCTTGGTGAGGACAAGGATTTGTTGGACCAGTTCCAGTTGCTGTGACAACTGTACGTCTGGTTAGGGAGGCTGAGATTTAACTTAGAAGACCGTGTCTTCACCTTATTCCCCTTGAGCTAAGGACACCAAGTCCTCGCCCAATCACTCAGTTAAGTCTTCAAGGTAGACTTCCAAACCTTCACAGACTTCGTTCACCGGCGATCCACAATGACTCTTGGATGCTCAGAACGCGACGCCTAACCGGCTGGAGGGTTCACAGTCCTGAAGTGTAACAAGTCTTCACATCACGCAGAAAGAAAGACTTCAGTGATGCCAAACACTCTCTGGGCTCTGGGTGTTTTGGGCTTTGTCCTCGCAAGGATCTCTCTCTCAAATGCTTTGGAGGTGGGTTGCTCTCAAACGACAAAAGCCGTGCACTAACTCTGAGCAGCCACCAATTTATGGTGTAGGTGGTGGGCTATTTATAGCCACTAGGCAACCTGACCTGATTTGTCCGAAATGACCCTGGGTCACTAAGGAACAGACACATGTTCGAACGGTCAGATTTCAAACACACGTGGCAGCTTGACTTGGGCTATAACTAAAGTTGACTCATCCACCTCTTGATAAGATTTGCTCTCATTGAGGATCACATTAGTCACTCTGACTTTGTTCACTTGGACCCCACTTAACAGTACGGTGATTCCAATGACTCGACAAAGAAGAAAATGAAACTACGAAACAACTATGTCTTCGCGCTCCAAAGACTTCATGTGATGTCTTCTCATGTCATAGTCTTCAATGTGAATATGTTCACATACCACCATTATCTTCATTGTCTTCACACATTTTTAGGGGTCATCCCCGGTAGGTAAACCGAATCAATGAGGGACTACTACCTGTGTTATCCTGCAATTCTCACAAACACATTAGTCCCTCAACCAGGTTTGTCATCAATACTCCAAAACCAACTAGGGGTGGAACTAGATGCACTTACAGGATGAGATTTATCATGTAATCGAGTTAGTTTTGTTAGGGTTTGATCCCTAGTATCCACTATGTTCTGAGATTGATGTTGCTATGACTTTGCTATGCTTAATGCTTGTCACTAGTGCCCAAGTGCCATGATTTTAGGTCTGAACCTATTATGTGTTCATGAATATATGTGAGTTCTTGATCCTATCTTGCAAGTCTATAGTCACCTACTACGTGTTATGATCCGGCAACCCCGAAGTGACAATAATGGGGACCACTCCCGGTGATGACTGTAGTTTGAGGAGTTCATGTATTCACTATGTGTTAATGCTTTGGTCTGCTACTCTAACTAAAGGAGGCCTTAATATTCCTTAGTTTCCAATAGGACCCCGCTACCACGAGAAGGTAGGACAAAAGATGTCATGCAAGTCTTTTCCATAAGCACGTATGACTATATTCGAAATACATGCCTACATTACATTGATGAACTGGAGCTAGTTCTGTGTCACCCTATGTTATAACTGTTACATGATCGATCGCATCCGGCATAATTCTCAATCACCGATCCATTGCCTACAAGCTTTTCATATATTGTTCTTCGCTTATTTACTTTTCCGTTGCTACTATTACAATCACTACAAAACCCAAAAATATTACTTTTGCTATCGTTACCACTACTATCATATTACTTTGCTACTAAATACTTTGCTACAGATATTAAGTATCCAGGTGTGGTTGAGTCAAATCAATAAATTTGGGTTGAATACTCTACCCTCGAAAACTGCTGCGATCCCCTATACTTGTGGATTATCAAGACTGGCATAGAGTGGGACTAATGCCCTTAAGATCATCAAGAGTATATCCAATAGCAGCACGGTGCTTCTTCAGAGTTTTCAATAATTTCTCTTCTTCCTGCTCTGAAAGGTTAGCACTAATAATAACAGGATATATCTTCTTTTCATCAAGATAAGCATATTTAAGAGTATCAGGTAGTGGTTTGAGCTCAAACACGGGATCAACCATGGGTGGAGGAGGACCCCCTAGAATTTCAACAGGCAAGTTGTGTTTCAAAATAGGTCCCTGTTTAAAGAATACTTCATCTATTTCCCTTCTTTCATTCATAAACATATCATTTTCATGGTCTAGCAAATATTGTTCTAAAGGATCATTAGGAGGAACGACAATAGAAGCAAGACCAATAATTTCATCTTTATTAGGCAATTCTTTATCATGGGGTTATCTATGAAATTTAGCAAAATTAAAATCATGAGACATATCCCCTAAACCAACAGAAACAATATCCTTTTTGCAGTCTATGTTAGCATTAACAGTATTCAAGAAGGGTCTACCAAATATAATAGGACAAAAGTCATCCTGTGGGGAAACCAGAACAAGAAAATCAGTAGGATATTTAACTTTCCCACACAAGACTTCAACATCTCTAACAATCCCAACTAGTGAAATAGTATCTCTATTGGCAAGCATAATAGTAACATCAATATCTTCTATCTCAGCAGGTGCAATATCATGCATAATTTATTTATATAAGGTATGAGGTATTGCACTCGCACTAGCACCCATGTCACATAAGCCATGATAACAGTGATCTCCTATTTTAACAGAAACAACAGGCATGCCAACAACAGGTCTATGTTTATCTTTAGTATCAGGTCGAGAAATTCTAGCAGCTTCATCACATAAGTTAATAACGTGCCCATCAATATTATCGACCAAGAGATCCTTAACCATTGAAATACTAGGTTCACCTTTAATTTGCTTAGAGGGTGTAGGTGTTCTAGTATTACTCTTGCGAACCAGAGTTGAAGCTTTAGCATGATCCTTTATTCTAACAGGGACAGGTGGTTTCTCTATATAATCGGTAGGAACAATGGGATCAACATTATAAGTGATAGTGTTTTCTTCAACTTTAATAGGTTCAACTACTTTTACTTCGATGGGAGGATGATATTTAAACCACTTATCCTTAGGGAGATCAACATGAGTAGCAAATGATTCACAGAAAGAAGCTACTATCTCAGAGTTAAGTCCATATTTAGTGCTAAATTCACGAAAAGCATCGATATCCATAAAAGAATTAACACAATCAAACTTAGGTGTTATACCTGACTCCTTACCTTCCTCGATTTCCCAATCTTCAGAGTTGCGTCTAATTCTTTCCAATAAATCCCATCTGATTTCAATATACTTCATCATAAAAGAACAAGGACAAGAAGTATCGAGCATGGAGCGATTATTGAGAGAAAGCCGAGCATAATATATATATACATATATATACATAATTTTTTGCCTCGTGGAGGAGAAATTATCGCTCAAGCTTGGGCCCAATCATGAGCTCTCCAGAGAAATTATTATTCAAAGAATTTATGCTCGGCTTTCTCTCAATAATCATGGACTTGGGCCCAATCATGAGCTCTCAAGAGAAATTATTATTATTCACGATGAACCAGATGCATATGATAAAACTTCTGATGAAATTCCAATTTCAATCGGTTTTAGTTCCACGATCCAATATCATCACATAGCCTATACCATGTCAATACCTTTCCCATCAAATATAAAGGGAAGACCTTCTTATTGATAACATCCTTGGGCATACCTGCAAGCTTAAATAATCCACAAACTTCATCCACATAGATTAGGTGCATATCGGAATGTAATATCCCATCTCCTGTAAAAGGATTTGCTAGCAGTTTCTCTATCATACCAGAAGGAATTTCAAGTAAACATTTTCAGTTGGTTCAGTAGGTTGAGGAACAACTCTTTGCTCTACTGGTCGGGGTAAAGATACCCCGAACAAGCCCCTCAAAGGATTGTTTTCCATAGTAACAAGTGACAGTAAATTTGAGCACACTATATAATTTTTTACTTACCAAAGGCGCTTCACTCACTGGCAATGGCACCAGAAAAGAGTCTTGATGACCCACAAGTATAAGGGATCTATCGTAGTCCTTTCGACAAGTAAGAATGTCGAACCCAACAAGGAGCAGAAGGAAATGACAAGCGGTTTTCAGTAAGGTATTATCTGCAAGCACTGAAATTATCGGTAACAAATAGTTTTGTGATAAGGTAATTCATAATGTGTAACAAGTAATAAAAGTAAACAAGGTGCAGCAAGGTGGGCCAATTCTTTTTGTAGCAAAGGACAAGCCTAGACAAACTCTTATATAAGGGAAAGTGCTCCCGAGGACACATGGGAATTATTGTCAAGCTAGTTTTCATCATGCTCATATGATTCGCGTTCTTTACTTTGATAATTTGATATGTGGGTGGACCGGTGGTTGGGTACTGCCCTTCCTTGGACAAGTATCCCACTTATGATTAACCCCTCTCGCAAGCATCCGCAACTACGAAAGAAGTATTAAGGTAAACCCGACCATAGCATGAAACATATGGATCCAAATCAGCCCCTTACGAAGCAACGCATAAACTAGGGTTTAAGCTTCTGCCATTCTAGCAACCCATCATCTACTTATTACATCCCAATGCCTCCCCCTAGGCCCAAACAATGGTGAAGTGTCATGTAGTCTACGTTCACATGACACCACTAGAGGAGAGACAACATACATCTCATCAAAATATCGAACGAATACCAAATTCACATGAGTACTTATAACAAGACTTCTCCCATGTCCTCAGGAACAAACGTAACTACTCACAAATCGTATTCATGTTCATAATCAGAGGGGTATTGATATTCATAAAGGATCTGAACATATAATCTTCCACCGAATAAACCAACTAGCATCAAGTACAAGGAGTAATCAACACTACTAGCAACCCACAAGTACCAATCTGAGCTTTTGAGACAAAGATCGGATACAAGAGATGAACTAGCGTTTCTGAGGAGATGGTGCTGGTGAAGATGTTGATGGAGATTGACCCCCTCCTGATGAGAGGATCGATGGTGATGACGATGGTGACGATTTCCCCCTCTCGGAGGGATGTTTCCCCGGCAGAACAGCTCCGCCAGAGCCCTAGATTGGTTTCGCCAAGGTTCCGCCTCGAGATGGCGGCGCTTCCTCCCGGAAGCTTCCTTCTGATTTCTTCCAGGGCAAAAGACACCTTACACCAAAAGATGGGCATCGGGGGCTTTCCAAGTGGCCCACGAGGAAGGGGGCGTGCCCAGGGGGTAGGGCATGCCCCCACCCTCATGGACGATGGCTGGCTCCCCTCTGGTGCTTTCTTCGCCCAATATTTTTAATATATTCCAAAACTGACTTTCATGGAGTTTCAGGACTTTTGGAGTTGTGCATAATAGGTCTAAAATATTTTCTCCTTTTCCAACCCAGAATTCTAGCTGCCGGCATTCTCCCTCTTCATGTAAACCTTGTAAAATAAGAGAGAAAAGGCATAAGTATTGTGACATAATGTGTAATAACAACCCATAATGCAATAAATATCTATATAAAAGCATGATGCAAAATGGACGTATCATGTATCCACACATGTATCAAGTTTTCAGTTAATACAATTCTAGAATGAAGAAAAAACATGTATCATGATATAAGGAAATATAAAATAACAACTTTATTATTGCCTCTAGGGCATATTTCCTTCAGTCTCCCTCTTGCACTAGAGTCAATAATCTAGTTCACATTGCAATGTGACTTAACACCAATAGTTCACATCTTTATGTGATTAACACCCATAGTTCACATCGCCATGTGACCAACACCCAAAGGGTTTACTAGAGTCAATAATCTTGTTCACATCGCTATGTGATTAACACCCAAAGAGTACTAAGGTGTGATCATTGTTTGCTTGTGAGAGAAGTTTAGTCAATGACTCTGCCACATTCAGATCCATATGTATTTTGCAAATTTCTATGTCTACAATGCTCTGCATGGTGCTACTCTAGCTAATTGCTCCCACTTTCAATATGTATCTAGATTGAGACTCAGAGTCATCTGAATCGGTGTCAAAGGTTGCATCGATGTAACTCTTTACGACGAACTCTTTATAAACTCCATAATAGAGAAATGTTTCCTTAGTCCTCTAAGGATAATTATGACCACTGTCTAGTGATCTACACTTGGATCACTATAGTACCCCCTTGCCAAACTAACGGCAAGGCACACAATAGGTCTGGTACACAACATGGCATACTTTATAGAACCTATAGCTGAGGCATAGGGAATGACTTTCATTCAATCTCTATCTTTTGTCGTGGTCAGGCTTTGAGTCTTACTCAACTTCACACCTTGCGACACAAGCAACAACCCTTTCTTTGACTGATCAATTTTGAACTTCTTCAAAATCTTGTCAAGGTATGTGCTTTCACTAGTAGAAAAGGGGGCTTTGGTCCAGGCCGGGTAAGCCCATTAGTCCCGGTTCAGTCCAGGACCGGGACCAATGGGTGCATTTATCCCGGTTCGTGCGGCTAAGGCATTAGTCCCGGTTCACCTGGGCCCTTTAGTCCCGGTTCGTGCCACGAACCGGGACTAAAGGGTGCGATGCCCATTAGTCCCAGTTGGTGGCACCAACCGGTACTAAAGGTTAGACCTTTAGTCCCGGTTGGTGCCACCAACCGGGACTAATGGGCTTTGAGGCATTAGTACCGGTTCATGGCACGAACCGGTACTAAAGGTCCCAT
>NC_041386.1:55051618-55114174 GCF_002162155.2 Triticum dicoccoides | reverse complement strand
CTTTTCAGTTTTAGAAAAAACAAAAGAAAATGATGGAAATGTCAATAAAAATAAAATAAAATAAGTTTCACATGTGATATGTGGTCTAGTTGTTGGGAAAATTTACAAATATGAATTTCGACTTTATTTATAAAACCTCTCTGGAATTTGTAAAATGGGCATAACTTTTGCATACGAACTCGGATTAAAAAGTTTTTTATATGAAAAATCATCTACTCGAAAAGTTACATCCGATGGAGACGGCCTATGGCCTGTTTGCAAATTTCTAGAATCCTCAAATTCCAAAAGGAAAAAAAGTTATGCTCAAATTTCAGTTTTTTTAAATTTTCAGTAAATCTGGTCAAACTATGGTCAAACTACTTATGCAAGAAGTATTAGTGTTACTAAATAATCATTCAAGAATATTAGTGTTATTAAATAATTATTTCACCTTTTTTGAATTTTGGTCAAATCTGGTCAAACTATGGTCAAACTGTGGTCAAACAATGGTCAAACTACTTATTCAAGAAATATTAGTGTTACTAAAAAATTATTGTTTTTTAGAACAATAGTTTTAAACTCAAACAGTGAAATATGTGACTTCATGCTCAAGCTAAATTCCTGAGGGTTAATAGGATTGACATCTTACTATTGTCAGGAAAACAACAAGTGCAGACTTGGAAACGAGGGAGAATAGAACCCGGAAGTTAAGCGTGCTCAGGCTGGAGTAGTGAGAGGATGGGTGACCGTTCGGGAAGTGAGATGATTTGGAATGATGAGGGGTGATTAGAGATTAAATTGAGAAGTGATGAGGGGTGATTAGAGATTAGAGGTAGAATAATTCAGAAATTTGAAAATAAAAAAATTTCAAAAAAAATTTCAAAAAAATTTCAAAAAAAAATCAGGAAATTTCCTTTAGTACCGGTTGGTGTTACCAACCGGGACTAAAGGTGGATCGGCCATGTGGAGGGCCTTTAGTCCCGGTTCTGGATTGAATCGGGACTAAAGGGTCAGGGCATTAGTACCGACACTTTAGTCCCGGTTCCAGAACCGGGACTAAAGGTCCTTACGAACCGGGACTAAAGGCCCTTTTTCTACGAGTGTTTGTGAAACTCCTATTAAGAGTCTCGATCTATCCCTATAGATCTTGATGCCCAATATATAAGTAGCTTCACCAAGGTCTTTCAGTGGAAAATTCTTATTCAAGTATCCTTTTTATGCTATCCAGAAATTCTATATCATTTCTGATCAACAATATGTCATCCACATATACTATCAGAAATGCTATAGAGCTCCAACTCACTTCTTGTAAATACATGCTTCACCATAAGTCTGGATAAAACCATATGCTTTGATCACCTTATCAAAGGGTATATTCCAACTCTGAGATGCCTGCACCAGTCCATAGATGGATCGCTGGAGCTTGCACACTTTTTTAGCACCTTTAGGATCGACAAAAACTTCTGGTTGCATCATATACAACTCTTCTTTAAAAAATCCATTTGCCAGATTTCATAAAAATGCGGCAATTGCTAACATGATTCAGATAGACTTAAGCATCGCTACGGGTGAGAAAGTCTCATCGTAGTCAACTCCTTGTACTTGTCGAAAACCTTTCGCGACCAGTCGAGCTTTGTAGACAGTAACATTACCATCAACGTCATTCTTCTTCTTGATGATCCATTTATTCTCTATGGCTCACCGATCCTCCGGCAAGTTGACCAAAGTCCACACTTTGTTCTCATACATGGATCCTATCTCTGATTTCATGGCCTCAAGCCATTTATCGAAATCTGGGCTCATCATCGCTTCTTCATAATTCGTAGGTTCGTCATGGTCTAGTAACATGACATCCAGAACATGATTACCGTACCACTCTGGTGCAGAGCGTGCTCTGTTGGACCTATGAGGTTCAGTAGTAACTTGATCTGAAGTTTCATGATCATTATCATTAGCTTGCTCTCTAGTTGGTGTAGGCATCACTGGAATGGTTTTCTATGATGAGCTACATTCCAATTCGAGAGAAGTTACAGTTACCTGATAAAGTTTTACTTTCCTCCCGCTCACTTCTTTCGAGAGAAACTCCTTCTCTAGAAAGGATCAATTCTTAGCAACAAAGATCTTGCCTTCGGATATGTGGTACAAGTTGTACCTAATAGCTTCTTTTGGGTATCCTATGAAGAGGCACTTCTCCTATTTGGGTTCAAGCTTATCAGTCTGAAGCTTTTTCACATAAGCATCGCAACCCAAACATTAAGAAATGACAGCTTAGGTTTCTTGCCAAACCACAGTTCATACATTGTCGTCTCAACAGATTTAGATGGTGCCCTATTTAACGTGAATTCAGTTGTCTCTAATGCATAACCCCAAAACGATAGTGGTAAATCGGTAAGAGACATCATAGATCGCACCATATCTAATAAAGTGTGGTTATGATGTTCTCTATGTTGATCATATCTACTATATGACTCACGTTCGACCTTTTGGTCTCCAGTGTTCCAAGGCCATGTCTGTACATGCCAGGATCGTCAAGTTTAACCTAAGTATTCCACACGTGCAAAACTGACTTGCACCCATTGTATGTGAACATATAGTCTATCACACCTGATCATCATGTGGTGTCCTAAAATGAGAACTGTAGCAATGGTGCATACTCAGGGAAAACACTTATACCTTGAAATTTTAATGAGGGATCATCTTATAATGCTACCGCCGTACTAAGCGAAATAAGATGCATAAAAGATAAACATCACATGAAATCAAATATGTGACATGATATGGCCATCATCACCTTGTGCCTTTGATCTCCATCTCCAAAGCACCGTCATGATCTCCATCATCGCCAGCATGACACCTTTATCTCCATCGTAGTGTTGTGGTCGTCTCGCCAACTATTGCTTCTACTACTATCGCTAATGCATAGTGATAAAGTAAAGCAATTACATGGCGTTTGCATTTCATACATTAAAGGGACAACCATAAGGCTCCTGCCGGTTGCTAGTTAATTTTACAAAACATGATCATCTCATACAATAACGTATATCTCATCATATCTTGACCATATCACATCACGACATGCCCTGCAAAAACAAGTTAGACGTCCTCTACTATGTTGTTGCAACTTTTACGTGGCTGCTACGGGCTTCTAGCAAGAAATGTTCTTACCTATCACTACTGCAGTATGCACTACAAAAAAAAGACACATCCGTGACATTTTGGGCCGAACGAAATTTTTTTCTGTCATACATATGACACTTCTATGACGATAATTGTGACAAAACCCGGCATCATCATAGATGTGGTGGGCTCCTACTTCTATGACAAAAAAACATGACAGAAAATGGGCTTTTCGTCCTGGGCGGGCCGGAGACATAGCTACATGACATTCTTTGGGCCATCCATGACGGAAAAAACCGTGGTAGAAGCGAGGGGGAGGAAAATTTCGGGGAGTTCCCGGTTACGGTGGGAGGTCGGGGGCCGAGCGATGCGCGTTTCTCTCGTACACGTACGCGTGTGTGTGTGAGGCGTTGGCTCAAACTGAACCCGAGCGAGGCATTGGGCTCTAACTGAACCCGAGCGATTGCACTGCAGGCTACGCATTACTGAACCCGAGCGATCAATCGATGGCTGTTAACTGAACCCGATTGAGCGATTCCTTCACTACTGTTGCTAACTGAAGCCGATCGATGGGATGAAAAGTGAGTGTTGCGGGGGGGTTTGGATGAACAGTGAGCTGTGGCGTTGCCTCTGGATGAACAGGACCCCGTGGTGTGGTGGAGGGCTGGATAAATAGTAGACGGTGGAGGAGTGCTCGTGGAGGGGTAGATGAACAGGACGCCGTTGTAGCGACCAGACCTCAAACGGTCCAATCTCTGTGCTCAGGTGTCATCCCTGGATCAGTAATGCTGACACCACACAGTACTTGAAGGATTGATAACAGAGTAGTAATCACGCACTTATTACATCGAGTGTCTCAAAAAAGAACTTATTACAATAAATATGGCTTAAGGCCATCTAAACGATTACAGCGGAAGGCTTGGAAGATAAGTGAGTCCAACATCTCCAACGTCATCACTGAGTATAGAACCACGACCTAAAATCACCTTACTCATCGTCTAAAAAGTCTGCAACATGAACGTTGTAGCCCGAAACGGGTCAGCACATGGAATACACTGGCAATGTAACACATAGAGATGCAATGAAAGTAATAGGCTATACTATATGCATATTTGGCTGGTGGAAAGCTCTATGGTTACGGTTTTGCATAAAGCCAATTTTTCCCTACTACAAAGGAATAAATTTTATTTAACTATCATGGTAGTTGTTAAACATTGAGAATGGTTGACAGCATTCTCAATCCCAATTAATCATCATCATAAAAAAACTGGTAACTAGGGACACGGCTAACCATGATTAATTTATACACTCTGCAGACGTTTGCGCACTTTTCCCCACAAGACTCGATCTCCTCCATTAGGATTCTCGCACTACATGGTGTTTGAGAAATGGATGGCCGAGACATAGTCTTTCAGAAGTGCTAGCACCTTATGATTGGGTAGACCATTACACCTACTTTCCCCTACATCTGCTAGTCTACCACTGTAAGAGTTCGCACGACTTAATCAACTATGCTAGAGCCCATAGTAGCTTGTGGCTGCACACGGAAGTTTCTAGCATGAATAATCTCATGATCCCTTTGAGCCTGGGTGGCGGTCCAAAAGAAAAACAAGCAATCGCTGGAATACCCAGGTGCCTCAGTCCACCCAGATGTGTATTTAAGTTGCCACCTTAGATCAACCATTAATATAACAATCTCACATCTGTCATGGATACACTCACCCAATCCACGTCTACTAGCATAGCATGGCATAATAAGCAAACATAGAACTAACTCCCAAAGGTTTGATAATAAACAGGTGATAGGTACTACCTCATCTACTTCCCAACACCCACAATTTAATTAGATCCTAATCATGCAATGTGTGAGGATTGATCTAATGCAATAAAAACTGGGTAGTAGGAGGTATGATCAAATTGTTACTTGCCTTGCTGATGATCCGCAAAACCTAGCGATTCGAAGTAGCAAGCGGCGCACTCCGGGTACTCTATCACAAACAAACAAGCATACAATAAGTACTCTTTAATGCACAGGTAAAACTCGAATAAGAGATCTAACCAGAAAGTTCAACTTAAGAACTCCGGTTGGCAAAAGAATCAAATCGAAGGAAGCAACGAAAGACAAACGGTAAAAGAAACATGCTTCGTTTACTATTCTGGATCTAGGGAAATTTTTACATTGGCAAAAACTTGTTTGAGTTGGTTAAACGAAAAGAGGGTTTCGAGACGAAACTCCAGGCGCTTCAATCGCCTGATTCCGATAAACGAGCGAAAAGCTATACTACAACGAAAATCAGATCAGGAATCGCGATTAGAAAAATCGCGGATTTAATCCGAGAAAAAGAAAAACGACGAACAGATTAACGAACAAACGTTCGTTATCTGGATCAAAACGATGAATGTGTTCATTAAAACGAACGAACGAGCGAACGCTCGCTAATTAACTAAACCGAAATAAAACCAATCTAACGAAAAAAACCGATCGGTTTTCTTTGCGAAAACCGAGGCAACGGCGTCAACCTCGGCGGCTCCGGCGATCGTCGGCGGCGGCGATGGGGCGGCGCGGGTGGCGGCGCGGGGCAGCGGCGCAACGCGGCGGCTAGGGTAAGGGTTTGGGGCGGCGGCGGTTGGGCTGTCCCGGGCCTCGGGCGGCGCTATAGAAAGGCCTCGGCCAGGGAGTCCTGGCCGGATACGGCCCGTAGGTCGGTTCACACTCTTTTAAAAAAAAATAGTTACGCTCAGAAAAAACAAAAGAAATACTAAACGGACTCCAAAAATCCCGAGATAAATTTTCCCCGGCTTCTAAAATCAAGTCGCACAGGTTGAACATTTATTTGGGGCCTAAATGCAATTTTGAAAAATGCGCATTTTTCCTAAATTCAAATAAAATAGAAAATAAACCAAAATAAAATATTATTTGATTTCTTTTATTAAATCCTCACTATTTCCTTATTTTGGGAAAGTCATTTTATTCCCTCTCTCATATTTTTGTAATAGAAATAATTGAATTTAAAATAAATAAAATCAAATGATCCTATTTTCAAAATTTGAGAAAACTCAAATATGAAAATAACGAAATCCCCAACTCTCTTCGAGGGTCCTTGAGTTGCGTAGAAGTTTCTAAGATCAACCAAAATGCAATAAAATATGGTATGCAATGATGATCTAGTGTATAACATTCCAAATTGAAAATTTGGGATGTGACAAACCTACCCTCCTTAAGATGAATCTCACCCTCGAGATTCGGGTTGGCTAGAAAATAGGTAAGGGTGGTCCTTCAACAAATCTTCCTCTCGCTCCCAGGTGGCTTAATCCTCCGTTTGGTGGCTCCATGGAACTTTGCAAAACTTTATAACCTTGCTGCGGGTGACGCGACTGGCATATTCTAGAATCTTGACTAGTTTCTCCTCATAGGTCAAATCACTGTCCAACTGAATCGCTTCTAGCGGTACTGTGTCTCTCAGTGGTATATCAGCCATCTCTGCGTGGCACTTCTTCAACTGGGAAACGTGGAACATGTTGTGAACTCCTAATAATCCGTCGGGCAATTCCAACTTGTAGGCTGCTTCTCCCATACGCTCCAAAACTTTGTATGGTCCTACAAAACATGGCACTAACTTTCCCTTAACTCCAAAGCGCTTAACTCCTCGAAGTGGAGATACTCAAAGATAAACTCGGTCTCCGACTTTGTAAACTGTCTCCTTGCATTTTGAATCTGCGTAGCTCTTCTTCCTGGACTGGGCTACCTTGAGCCTATCGCGAATCAATTTTACTTTCTGTTCAGACTCCTTAATCAGATCCGGTCCAAACAACTGGCGGTCTCCAACTTCATCCCATGATAATGGGGTCCTGCACCTCCTTCCATACAAGGCTTCGAAAGGGGACATCTTCAAACTAGATTGATAACTGTTGTTATAGGAGAACTCTGCATATGGCAAATTCTCGTCCCAACTAGATCCGTAATCTAGCGCACAAGCTCTCAGCATATCCTCCAAAATCTGATTGACTCTCTCGGTCTGTCCATCTGTCTGCAGATGGAAAGCTGTACTGAACTCCATCCTGGTACCCAAAGTTTCATGCAACTGATTCTAGAACTTTGAGGTAAATTGGGTTCCTCTATCTGATACAATGCACCTTGGAACTCCATGCAGACATATGATCCTGGTCATGTATATCTTTGCTAACTTGGCACTAGTATAGGTAGTCTTCACTGGAATGAAATGAGCTACCTTTGTCAAACAATCGACTACAACCCAAATCGAGTCATAGCCTGAACGAGTTCTGGGCAATCCTGTGATAAAATCCATGCCTAACTTATCCCACTTCCATTGCAATGGCTGTAGCAATCCTGCTGGCTTCTGATGCTCTGCCTTTACTCTCTGACATACATCACAAACTGCTACATACTCCGCAATATCCTTCTTCATTCCGGTCCACCAGAAAATATCCTTCAAATCAAAATACATCTTGGTATTTCCTGGGTGAATCGAGTATGGTGAATCATGGGCCTCTTACAGAATTAACTTCCTGATCTCCGAATCATTAGGCACATAAACACGGTCTTCAAACCATAAGGTATTGTGCTCATCCTCACGAAGTCCTTTAGCTTTTCCCTTGCTCATTTTCTCCTTAATAGAAGCGATCTCTTTGTCAGTCCTTTGAGCTTCTCTTATCTTATCCATCAAAGTAGACTGAATCTCCAATGCTGCTACATAGCCTCACGAAGATTTTTGGCTAACTCCCTTGGTAAATATCCCGTCATTAAGGTGTTTACATGACTTTTACAGCTCAATGCATCGGCTACTACGTTAGCCTTTCCGGGGTGATAATGCAATCTCACACCATAATCTTTGATGAGCTCCAACCATCTCCTTTGCCTGAGATTCAACTCCTTCTACGTGAAAATGTACTTCAAACTCTTGTGATCCGTGTATACCTCACAATGGTTTCCAATGAGAAAGTGTCTCCAGGTTTTCAATGCATGCACTACGGCTACTATCTCCAAATCATGCGTAGCATAATTCAACTCATGAGGCTTAAGCTGCCGTCAGGCATATGAAACAACTCTTCCTTCTTACATAAGCACTGCTCCAAGTCCTCGACGTGAAGCGTCGCAATACACCTCATAATCCTTGGTCTGATCTGGCAAAATCAACACGGGTGATGTAACCAAACGTTTCTTCAACTCCTGGAAACTGGCCTCACATTCCTCAGTCCATATGAACTTGGTATCCTTCCTCAACAATTCTGTCATAGGCTTGGCAATCTTCGAGAAATTTTCAATAAATCTCCGGTAGTATCCTACCAGTCCAAGAAAACTCTGGATCTCTCCAACTGTTGTTTGCGCTTCCCAATTTGTCACAGTGTCAACCTTGGTGGGATCTACTGCTATACCTTCTCCGGATATAACGTGTCCGAGAAATCCAACTTCCTTCAACCAAAACTCACATTTGCTAAACTTCGCATATAACTGATGTTCTCTGAGCTTACCAAGTACCAAACGCAAATGCTGCTTATGCTCCTCTTCGTTCTTCGAGTATACCAGGATATCATCGATGAACACTACGACGAACTTATGCAGAAACTCCACAAACACCTTGTTCATCATGTTCATAAAATATGCAGGTGCGTTAGTCAGACCAAATGGCATAACGGTATACTCGTACAACCCATACCTGGTGGTAAAAGCCGTCTTAGGTATATCCTATTCTCGAATCTTCAACTGATGGTATCCTGATCGCAGGTCGATCTTGGAAAATACCTTAGCTCCTTACAATCGATCAAACAGATCATTGATCATCGGTAGTGGGTACTTGTTCTTGATGGTTACTTCAGTCAATCCTCGATAATCAACAACCATCCTTAACGATCCATCCTTCTTCTCTACTAGAAGTACTGGCGATCCCCAAGGTGAAGAACTTGGGCAAATATAACCTTTATCTAGTAACTCCTTAATCTACTTCTTAATCTCCACCAAATCCTTTGCGGGCATCCTATATGGTCTCTTAGATATTGGCCCTGTGCCTGGCAAAATCTCAATCAAAACTCAATATCTCTATCTGGTGGCATGCCTGGCAACTCTTCTGGAAATACATCAGGGAAATCCTTCACTACTGGTACTTCCTCCTGCACAACTCCTGTTAAACAATTTACTTGAGTCCTCTTCGGCACATGCCGGGAGACATACTTGATCCTTCTCCCTTCTGGGGTGGTAAGCAAAATTGACTTACTGGCGCAATCGATGTTTCCTCCATACATCGACAACCAATACATACCCAGAATTACATCCAAACCTTGTGATTCCAAAATGATCAAATCTGAGGGAAACACATGCCTACCTATATTCAATGGCTCTTGAAAACATCCCTTACTAGCCATATACTCTGCTCCTAGTGAGCTTACTAGCATAGGTGTTCTAAGAACTTTGGTGGGCAGGTTATACTTATCCACAAATTCCCTTGATATGTATGAATGCGATGCACCAGTATCAAAAAGGACGAGTGCAGTAAATGACTTAACCAAAAACTTACCAATTACTACATCCGGCTGCTCTTCAACCTCCTCCACGTTAACGTGGTTCACTTGTCCCCTGTTGAAATGGTTCGGCTTCTTCCTAGAGCTTCCATTGCCATTTCCATTCTGGGATTCAAGACATTCATTGGCATAATGTCCGGTCTTCTGGCACTTGAAACAAGTGACTTGGCTCAGGTCTCTCTTGGCTGGGGTTGATGGGTTGGTGCAGTTTTGGCCGTTGCTTCCTCCATTCCCATTACCATTCCTGGTGCCATAGTGATTGTGCGAGCTACCTCCTCCATGGGTATGCTGAAATTGTCCTCCTAGCCTAGGGGTAAAACGTGGCTTCTGCTGAGCTCCTGAATTGTACTTCCCTTGTCCATACTTCCTCTTGCAATTCTCAATCTGCCGCTGCTTCCCTTCAATCATGAGAACACGATCTACCAACTCCTGGTAGTTGTTGAAGGTTGCTACCATCAACTGCATGCTCAACTCATCATTTAGTCCTTCCAGAAACTTCTCTTGCTTAGCTGCATCCGTAGCTACGTCATCTTGGGCATAACGTGCTAACTTACTAAAGTCCTCCACATACTTGCCAACTATCCGTCCTCCTTGGCGCAAATTGTGAAACTCTCGCTTCTTCATGGCCATAGCTCCTGCTGAAACATGGGCATTATGGAAAGCCTGCTCAAACTGGTCCCATGTGATAGTGTCGGCAGGGAAAGTGGCTGTGAAATTCTCCCACCATGATGCTGCCGGTCCTTCAAGCTGATGTGCGGCAAACTTCACTTTTTCCGCATCTGTGCATCCTGCCGTGATCAACTCCCTTGCTGTCTTGTGGAGCCAATCATTTGCTAATATCGGTCGGTGCTACTAGAAAACACCAGCGGATTCAACCTAAGAAAACGGGCTAAGTGATCAACAGGTGGTGGTGGTGGTGGGTTGTTGTTGTTCCCTTGATTCTGATTCTGGACTAGTAACTGCATCAATGTGTTCTGCTGCTGGATCAACTGAGTGAGCTCCGGTGGGAAGGTAAATCCGGGGTCACGTCTCGGAGGCATCTGAGGGTTTAGAAAAGATGAGATTTAAGAATAGAGAGGGGTCTAGAGAGAAAACACTACACATATGCACATGAGGCAAAAGCAAACAATTCACTTCATTCAATCAAACAAGGGCATACAATCGATCTAACTATCGCAAAAGTGCTCGGACTACTATATTTACATGGTGGACTACTACTACTGATGGGGTGGTCTACTAGATATATTCTTCGGTTCAAGACTCCATGATATCTGCTCCAGCTTCATCCACATAGTCATCATCGCCTATCATATGGATCCGAGTCGGTGTCGCCAATGATGATGTAGTCTTCCGGGCGAATCTCCTTGGGTTCTTCATCTTCTTCTACTGGTGTAGGGCCTCCCATGAATATTCCAATATTCATTGTTAAGTCGGCATTCTTGTCCACTACTACTTTGATTTCCTCTTCATAATCTTCACGTGTGGCCTTGAGTTCTTCCTCCAGTTCCTTGATTCTTGTCCTCGCCTTCTTCAGATCTATCATGTCGGTACACATCTGGTTTTTCTGACGTCGAATGTGTTGGTTTAACTCCTGGATAAAAGCTGCAATTGATCTATCCTTCCTGGTGCTGATCATCTCCCAGTGCTCATCTCGGCGCCCACAAATCTGGTAGATAGTATCCTTGAGATCATTGCGGTAAAATTCTCCAATGCATCCCATGGCGATGTGAGCTGCCATGCTCTTTCCTAGACTCCAGGTTGGTGCATCAAAAGAAAAGTCTATGGGTTCAGTGACTGGCATGAACTTTCTTCCTGGAACTTGAACTTGAATCATCCAGTGCTCCTCTTCAGGTAAAGTGGCGTTGTAGGTTTCGGTGAAGCTTGGTACTCCTATGTTTAGGTATCTAGTGACTTCCTTCAAGTGACGTCCAAAGGGTGTATCTTCATCCGGTTGCGTGAACTTGTTCCTTGCATCCGCCATCCTAAAAGAGCAGAAAAGATGAGAAGTCGGAATGAGAAGAGAGTGAGTAGTGATCTAGGTCTTTTAGCTTAGTGGTCGTGTCCTACAGTCAGCGTGTGCTCTGATACCATCTTGTAGCGACCAGACCTCAAACAGTCCAATCTCTGTGCTGAGGTGTCATCCCTGGATCAGTAATGCTAACAACACACAGTACTTGAAGGATTTATAACAGAGTAGAAATCACACACTTATTACATCGAGTGTCTCAAAAGAGAACTTATTACAATAAATATGGCTTAAGGCCATCTAAACGATAACATCGTAAGGCTTGGAAGATAAGTGAGTCCATCAACTCCAACGGCATCACTGAGTATAGAACCACGACCTAAAAGCACCTTACTCATCGTCTAAAAAGTCTGCAACATGAACGTTGCAGCCCGAAACGGGTCAGCACATGGAATATGCTGGCAATGTAACACACAGAGATGCAATGAAAGTAATAGGCTATACTATATACATATTTGGCTGGTGGAAAGCTCTATGGTTACAGTTTTGTGTAAAGCCAATTTTACCCTACTTTAAAGGAATAAATTTTATTTAACTATCATGGTAGTTGTTAAACATTGAGAATGGTTGACAGCATTCTCAATCCCAATTAAGCATCATCATATAAAAAACCCAACAAAATTAATTTAGAGTAACATGATGAGATTCACATGATAATCCAGGTACTAGATACTTGTCAGGACCCCGATTCCAAGTCACATCGATCTAGCCGGTAACACCTCATATCACTTTGCGGCCTCACGCACGGTATTTCCATGGGTGTCGCCTTACCATGGCCCGGGACCATTTGCGCCTTTTGGCTCATGTATATGATAGTGTCGCTAGCATCCATATGACAGGGAACCCAGGACGACATGGCAAGTCGTGAACCCAAAGCGGCACTAACCTATGGGGACAGGCACACATGAATCAACTTCGAGCATGTCGGTCAGCAGCGTGCGAATCCGGGCTGTAGCACTGGCCTAACAGGACTCCAGTCAACCGGGCTGTAGCAGGCTAGGCAGGACTCCGGATGTCACCGCGTGACATTTCCCCGAAGGGATAGACACAAGAACAAAGTGAATCACATGCCAGCCAGTCAAATGTTCCGGAGCAGTAGTGCTGGGCTAGCAGGACTACGATGAACCGGGCTATAGCGGACTACTATGGCTCATGGAAGCACAAGATTACATTTCCCCATAAGAGAGGCTACTAAGGATAAACAACTTGGTTGTCGGATGCCACACATACCAAGCATTTCAATCATACACACAATATGCTCAATATGTGCAATACAACATGGCATCACAATATGCTCTACGACTCAGAGTATTTATTCATTAGGCTCCGAGGAGTGAGATATTACAAACATGGGTCTCATGAACCAACATTCAGAGCATACAAGTCAAAGCACAAGCGAAAGCTTAACATGTCTGATTACAGACATCTATAAATGAAAAAGGCTGAGAAGCCTGACTATCTACCATATCCTGCCGAGGGCACAAGATCGTAGCTGAGGTAACAAGCTAAACGTCGAAGTCCAAGCGGAACTACCAGCGAGACTGAAGTCTCTCTGCAAAACATATATTAAGCAAACGTGAGAACAAATGTACCCAGCAAGACTTACATCAGAACTAGCTACATATGCATCGGTATCAACAAAGGGGTGGTGGAGTTTGACTGCAGCAAGCCAGCTTTGGCTCAGTGGCTAACATGAACTACGACTGCAAGTAACTCTTTTGAGGTGGCGCACACGAGTCCACAAATTCACCATACCAATACACCACTATCGATCCGCTCCAATCTCCCTGCGAGAACGCCATCCATAGCACTCACACTTATCTTGTGCATTTTAGAGTATCCACTTTCACTTGTCTATGAACTATGCAAGGGGTGTAAGTTTCCATATCCGAGGAATCCGGCTATTCGAATAGATGATGATAACCCTGCAGGGGTGTACTTCTTCACACACGCTCTCGCCATGACCTCACTAACCAACAAGTCTCTAGTCCAGGTTTATCGCCTATTCGGGTTCCATCCGCAAGGTGATCCGGCCGGGGTGTCGCTCACCGCCCCAAACAATGTGTGCAGGGTTCCCAAGCCCACCATCCGGGTGCCACTTGGTACACCATGCCACTGTGCATAGTCTATCCCAAGCCCACCTGTACTGGGTGCCACTTAGTACACTACTAACACTACCTACAAAAACCAGAAACTAATTGCAACTCCTGGACAGAGATCGAGTTGATTAATAAGTCGAGAGAGCTTGGAGCGCCCGGAGCCCAATGTGTGGTAGTACTTGTTCATGGATCACAAACACAGAACTCAGTTCCTGAGGACGGCTTCAATGAGACAACCCACCATGTACTCCTACATGGCCTCTCACCGCTACCTTTACCAAATCGTGTTCACATACTTAGCTCACACACAGTAGGACATGTTCATCACCATTCTAATTCATCTCCAATGAATCAGACCTGACTCAACTCTAAGTAGTAGCAGGCATGACAAACAGGCCTGAATGAGTAGGAACATCAGGGCTCAAACAACTCCTACTCATGCTAGTGGGTTTCATCTATTTACTGTGGCAATGACAGGTCATGCAGAGGAAAGGGGTTCAGCTACCGCAGCATGTAACAGTTGAGTCGTTGTTGTCCTAATGCAGTAAAAGATAGCAGGAGCGAGAGAGTGGGATTGTATCAGAATGAAGAAGGGGCTTTTGCTTGCCTGGCACTTCTGAAGATAATATAGCTCTTCATCGGTGTCATCGAATTCATCACTGGATCAACGTCTACTAAGGCAGGACAAACACCGGCAACTGAGAAAGAGCACAATCAACCCATGAAGATATGCAACTATGATGCATGCTATGACATGGCAATATGAATGTGCTTTGGGCTAATGCAACAGAAAGTCATTTTAATTGAAGTGGAATTCAAAACTATATCAAATTCCAACTCCAAACTTATTATGAAATTTCCCCTAATCTTGTTTCATCCTAAACAGTGAGTTTAACTTGCTCAAACATGCATGAAAATGGTACAGATGGATTCCTTGAATTTTTTTGATAATTTTTCATATATAAATTATTTCATTTGGAGTTACGGTTGAATTTCTATGATTTTTAGAAGTTTAAACAGTTTTTTGGAATTTCCTGGATTATTTAGAAATAAGTAATTCCGCAAAATGCATTACTGCATCAGTACTACGTCAGCATGACTTAAGCGAGTCAATGGGGCAGCCCAGGTCAAACTGACCAGTGGGTCCCGTGTGTTAGTAGCTAAACTAGGTTTAGTTAACCCTAATCTACATTAGTTAGCGGGGCGGCCCCACCTGTCATTGAGCCAGAGGAGGTCAAACCCCTGGTCAACTGGGGCTAACGCGCTGGCGGCTCGACACCGGCGACGACGGGTGTGGCGGATGGCTCGGGTTCGCTCCTCCGGTGCCCAAAACAACGACGGAGAGCATCTACGAGCTGCTGGTGATCCCGCGCATCCAACGGTGCAAATGGGGCGAGCTGGGGTGGCCGTAATCCTCGCCGGCATCGAGCTCAGCGGCTGCCGGACCTCGGACGTTGGCGGAAACGGCGCTGTTGTGCACAACAGGGCGAACCCGTGGGTGTTGCAGGTTCACAGGAGCGCGGCGAGCACGCTGGTGATGCTCGGGCGAGCGGACGAGCTCAGGTGCATGGAGCTCATCGGCCGTGGCGGCGACGAGCTTCGGCGGAGGTGGGGAATGGAGCTAGAGCAAAGACGCGAGCATGAGAGGAGGGGGAGTCGGTCCATGAGCTCACTGTGGTTGCAGAACGCGTCTCAGTGGGCTCGGGGGAGGTCGGACAAAGTTGGGGCATTGCCGGCAATCTCGGAGGCCGAAGCTGAAGACGACGGTGGTGGCGGCGTTCTCGGGCACCTCGCGTTGCGTGACTTGGCGGAGAGAACAAGGACATCGTCGCGGATCTCATGGGCATGTCTAGGGGCGTAGGGGAGGCCGGTGGCTATGCGAGCGGTGGATGGCGGTGACGGGGCCGCTCGGGAGCGTGCGAGGGAGAGAGAGCAGAGGAGGGAAGAGCATCTAGAGGGAGAGGGGAACGAACGAGGGGCCGAGGAGGCACCGAGGAGAGGACGCGAGGCGTCACGGTGGCTAGGCGACGCAGGCAGGCAGCCTGGTGGCGTGGCGCCCGCACACGCGCCGTGCGCTGTCCCTTCTCTGCCTACTTGCAGAGGTTAGGGATGACTGGCACCGAGCCAGATGGAATGGGCCAGCACAGGTGAGGCCCAGGTAAGGTTCCCTCTCTGTCTTATTCTATTTTTGTTCTGTTTTCTATTTATGCAAATTTGTTTAAATTTGGTTTCCAAACCAATCACTTTTAAAAATTCTGAAAATAGTTATGGGCACTAAATGAATCATTCCAGAGGCCCTCAACTAATTCCAAAATTGTTGGGGTATTTAAAAATATTAATAGTATTTAAATGCTCCAATTCAAATATAGTATGAATTAATTCAAAAAAACCAGAATGGCCTAAAAATATGTTCATCATTTTTGGCAGAGGTTTTTAGCCAATTCAAAAATGATGAATTTTTCTGCAGGGCATTTGGGTTCATTGAAAATATTTTTTATTGAACCTAGTCGAATTCTTTTGATGCTAGGGTTTCAACAATCCCCATTTCAACTTTAATTGAAAAATAAACATGATGCATGGATGCTTTAAGGAAACTAATGGCAAGCAAAATTCTAGGGCTGTGACAACTCACCCCCACTAAAACAAGAATCTCGTCCCGAGATTCAAGCGTGATGTAAGAAGACAGAGGGGTCACAAAGCTAACATGATCTTCATGATCCGATTGCCCTTCTCGAACATGTTGATTCATTTCTCCAATTGATCTTAACGTCTTTGCGTTTGTGCTCTTCATCCAACATGATGACGACAGAAGGAAACTCTACAGGAAACGATCTTCTCAAAGATCGAGCAACTCAAGATCAACTCATGGAGTGAGATGTTGAAACATCTCGTGGGCTGAGACATAAAACACACATCGAGAGAGATGGGAGGTAATAGATGACAAGGGTTCAAATTGGTAGGAAACAATTCCAACCTGGAGTAGGATGGTGCATGGTTTCAAAGTAGCGAGGAGGTAATTGCCATGATTCCATAACGGGACACCTTAGGGAAAGGTGACTCGTAGAGCATTTCCCTTAAGTGGCAAAAAGAATTACTTTTGATACAAAGATTATTGAAACTCTTTATACCAGCCTGAGGTAATCACAATCGATCGTTGGAAGGGGTTCGAAAGAATGGCATACTCCGACTAGGATGGATGATGTGGACTACCTTGTTGAAGACAACGAAATGGATGAATTTTAGCTTATCATTGGAAATGGATGGGACCCATGGTAAGTCCACTTTTGAAGATGATCCTGAACAACAACTACTGAGGTGCAAGCTGGGAACAAAATGCAAATGTTGGGAATGATTCTGGTAACTGGGGAAGAACTCAACAGTCGAGAGTGTTTCCAACGTTCCAATGGTTATAGAATCATCGAAGAAACTGAGAGCACAAGGATCCCTAAGGAACAACTTCAAGAATAGGTCACACTAAGTCCTCATGGAGAAGATGGTCAAATAGCTCAATCAAGATACTACAATGATAGATCTTCTGGCTAGGTGTGTCGGCCAGAGCATCAACCTCGTCGGGACCTACATCATAGATCTTGGAGATGTTCCAGCCATCATATCTGCCTGAGATTCAGATCTGACTGGTAACATGATTCGTTTTTGACAACATGTCTAGAAAAGAAGGGTTGCAACACAAGTCGACGAGATAACGTTGCGAGACTCTCAGGAGATGAACTACGATAGCAAGCTCCAAAACATGAGCTGGTTCTGCTACACACATGTGAGCATGATGTCCAAGACAAGAATGACCACATAGTAGTCTTATAATAAAACACTATCGAGTTCTGGTCGGGAAACATCATCAAGGGTTTCGAAGTCTTTGCATAAGTCTTGCTCTTAAGAAGAGACTTCTTCTCCTTGAACAATCAATTAGTGGCTTGGTGTGCTAGGGATACATATATAATGAAGGTTGCAAGTCTCCAAACCACAGAATACTTCGCACGTACGCATGACTGACTTGGGATAGTTCCAGAGGAAGCAACATTGACTTTCTTGAATTCACGGCGGCAACTTGCATCAAATGCACATGTATTCGAGGAAGTCACTTCTTTCATCCGAACATATGCTTCATGGACGGGACATGAAGATAATGCTTATAAAAGTTTCCAACATTACCTAGATGTTCGACATGAATCATGGACAAGATAAGGATGTCGTCGATGGGATCAACATGAATTCATCCAGGTTCCCATGAAGATGGAATTCCCCGACTATGTGAACAAGGTGGTAGCATTGGTCAGACCAAAGGATGTAATGGTGTATGCCCGAGGAATCAATCTCGAGTAAGACAACATTACGAACATGGTTGGTTCTGATTTGATTTGAGGATAGCCCACAGTCAAATAAAAGTTTGGACAAGACAATAGATCCAACAACTGATCGCGAGGACCAATCGTGTAAGATATCATCTTTCTTCAACACACACACACGCATACAAAAGATATCCCTTAACACGAACTAAGTCAGCTTTTATCTTCCAACTCTCCAAGTTGGAGCTTAACCAATTAGCTCAAGGGTATCCAACACAGATTCTTGGAGCAGGGATGGTTACAAGAAACCAACTTGATCACGAACTCAACATAGCGGTCAGGTGACAACCTGGTAACACTTCCGAGAAGACATTCGGAAAATCACGAACCACCGATATGTTACTAAGATTGAGAACAATCTTGTTTTTTAAGGCAAGACGATATGATCAAAAGAGCAAGGGATTGACACAATCCTAACTCGTTGACCGAAGAGTGCACCAGGAAAAATGGACTAGGTAACACGATCAATCCTAGGATGATGATTGAATAACCAACACGCTAAGAATGAGATTGTTGTCCATTAACTACCAAGCAACGTGGTTGCTAGGAGTATTGATTTCACACATCACAATTCACTTGTCAGTATTCCGGTTACAATAACACGGAGACCAAGGAATGAACGATGATGGCGAGAAGTGTCACTTCAACAAGAATTCATAAGGGTTGGTGCAATCCTCATGAGATTCCTGACATAAAGGGGGCAACACTCCAAGTAGAGCAGAACAAAAGCTGGATTAGCATTTTGATCTTTGGAGTACAACAATTTGACCCAATCATAGGAATGGATGAGGTACTAGAGTTTGTTTCTCCTAGTCATTCCAGAATAGAATGGCTTGATGGACCACAAGAATAATAGGCATCGATGAACACGGATGCACAACTATTCCTGACTATCAATTGATAGACTAGGGTCGGAATATAGCTGAGGAGGGTCACTCAAGGAACATATAACTTCTGAGTTGTGGATGCATAGATTAGTATGTCGAACCAAGTTCTACATGTTTCTTCTGGATAACCCATGCAGAGAGGTAGGACTGGCAGAGTCACAATTATGAATGGAGAACTCCTCAAGAGTACTCTGATTGTGATCTTTTGGTTCAAATAACTTATGCCATATTGGCTCATGGTATTGGAAGAACGATATACCACATACCTCGAGGACTATCACATGGTTAGTAATATCTTAAGGGAACTAGCAAATACTAACAACATGAAATAGGGTGAATCTCGAGTTCAAAACCCAGTAGTAGAATACCTACTAACTAAATAACATCACCGGATGCTTTCAAGAAAGGTGGCCAGAATCATCACACCGGGAACACAAAACATTGCTAGATTAGTAGGTGACTCCCTAAGACACCTAGGGTCATAATAATAGCTCCAACATATATGTCAAGGCAATGGAGTACCTCAACATACTGATTAGTGTGCTTAATCTGGCCCAAAAGGACATCAGAACGGGATGAAGAGATTTGCAAATGCATCAGACTGTTTAGAAACCTGGGACGACTCGGACAACGTAATGGTTGTAAATGCTCAAAAGATTTGAGACATCCTTCAAAAATGGTGGCATAACCACTCAACATCACCATATCAAGGTTTTGAGGCCAGCTATGAACATATGGAAGTAGTAGGAACTGAACCGAGGCTTGAACTCAACAATCCTAGGCAACTACGGTTTAGTAACACGTCATCCTGAGAGATAGAAGAGAAGCCTAGTTCTTAAACCCGTAGAAAAGATAAGATGACTCAGATCAGAAGGTCATGAGGATAAGGAGTAAAAGGAGCCTTACGTTCCCTTCCACAATCAATTCCCCTATATAACTAAAGCATTTCTAGACACGACTTCGACCAGCTTGGCTTGGTAATCCTACAGGCAGTCAGGCTCTGATACCAAAGCTGTCAGGGCCCCGATTCCAAGTCACATCGATCTAGCCGGTAAAACCTCATATCACTTTGCGGCCTCACGCACGATATTTCCACGGGTGTCGCCTTACCATGGCCCGGGACCGTTTGCGCCTTTTGGCTCACGTATATGATAGTGTTGCTAGCCATATGACAGGGAACCCAGGCTGACATGGCTAGTCGTGAACCCAAAGCGGCACTAACCTATGGGGACAGGCACACATGAATCAACTTCGAGCATGTCGGTCAGCAGCATGCGAACCCGGGCTGTAGCACTGGGCTAACAGGACTCCGGTGAACCGGGCTGTAGCAGGCTAGGCAAGACTCCGGATGTCACCGCGTGACATTTCCCCGAAGGGACAGACACAGGAACGAAGTGAATCACATGCCGGCCAATCAAATGTTCCGGAGCAGTAGTGCTGGGCTACCACGACTCCAGTGAACCGGGCTGTAGCGGACTACTATGGATCATGGAAGCACAAGACTACATTTCCCCATAAGAGAGGCTACTAAGGATAAACAACTAGGTTGTCGGATCCCCCACATACCAAGCATTTCAATCATACACACAATATGCTCAATATGTGCAATACAACATGGCATCACAACAAGACTCTATGACTCAGAGTATTTATTCATTAGGCTCCGAGGAGCGAGATATTACAAACATGGGTCTCATGACCCAACATTCAGAGCATACAAGTCAAAGCACAAGCGAAAGCTTAACATGTCTGAGTACAAACATCTATAAATGAAAAAGGCTGAGAAGCCTGACTATCTACCAGATCCTGCCGAGGGCACAAGATCGTAGCTGAGGTAACAAGCTAAACATCGAAGTCCAAGCGGAACTACCAGCGAGACTGAAGTCTGTCTGCAAAACATAAATTAAGCAAACTTGAGTACAAATGTACACAACAAGAATTACATCAGAACTAGCTATATATGCATCGGTATCAAAAAAGGGGTGGTGGAGTTTGACTGCAGCAAGCCAGCTTTGACTCAGTAGCTAACCTGCACTACGACTGCAAGTAACTCTTTTGAGGTGGCGCACACGAGTCCACAAATTCACCATACCAATACACCACTATGGATCCGCTCCCGTCTCCCTGCGAGAACGCCATCCATAGCACTCACACTTATCTTGCGCATTTTAGGGTATCCACTTTCACTTGTCTAGGAACTATGCAAGGGGTCCAAGTTTTCATATCCGAGGAATCCGGCTATTCAAATAGATGATGATAACCCTGCAGGGGTGTACTTCTTCACACACGCTCTCTCCACTTACCGCCCTGTACACGTCATGTACCTCGGCAATCTTCAAGCGGAAGCCGGGCGAGGGTGTCGGCCACGACCTGACTAACCAACAAGTCTCTAGTCTAGGTTTATCACCTATTCGGGTTCCATCCGCAAGGAGATCCGGCCGGGGTGTCGCTCACAGCCCCAAACGACGTGTGCAGGGTTCCCAAGCCCACCATTCGGGTGCCACTTGGTACACCGTGCCACTGTGCATAGTCAGTCCCAAGCCCACCTGTACCGGGTGCCACTTGGTAGACTACTAACACTACCTACAAACACCAGAAAATAATTGCAACTCCTGGACAGAGATCGAGTTTATTAATAAGTCGAGAGAGCTTGGAGCGCCCGGAGCCCAATGTGTGGTAGTAACTGTTCATGGATCACAAACACAAAACTCACTTCCTGAGGACGGCTGCAATGAGACAACCCACCATGTACTCCTACATGGCCTCTCACCGCTACCTTTACCAAATCGTGTTCACATACTTAGCTCACACACAGTAGGACATGTTCATCACCATTCCAATTCATCCCCGATGAATCAGACCTGGCTCAACTCTAACAGTAGTAGGCATGACAAACATGCATGAATGAGTAGGCACATCCGGGCTCAAACAACTCCTACTCATGCTAGTGGGTTTCATCTATTTACTGTGGCAATGAGAGGTCATGCAGAGGAAAGGGGTTCAGCTACCGCAGCATGTAACAGTTGAGTCATTCTTGTCCTAATGCAGTAGAAGAGAGCAGGAGCGAGAGAGTGGGATTGTATCGGAATGAACAAGGGGGTTTTGCTTCCCTGGCACTTCTGAAGATAGTATAGCTCTTCATCGGTGCCATCGAATTCATCGTTGGATCAACGTCTACTAAGGGGGGACAAACACCGGCAACTGAGAAAGTGCACAATCAACCCATGACAATATGCAACAATATGATGCATGCTATTACATGGCAATATGAATGTGTTTCGGGCTAATGCAACAAAAAGTGATTTTAATTGAAGTGGAATTCAAAACTATATCAAATTCCAACTCCAAACCTATTATGAAATTTTCCCTAATCATGTTTCATCCTAAACAGTGAGGTTAACTTGCTCAAACATGCATGAAAATGGTACAGATGGATTCCTTGAATTTTTCTGATAATTTTTCATATATAAATTATTTCATTTGGAGTTACAGTTGAATTTCTATGATTTTTAGAAGTTTAAATTGTTTTCTTGAATTTCCTAGATTATTTAGAAATAAGTAATTCCAGAAAATGCATTACTGCATCAGCACTACGTGAGCATGCCGTCAGCGAGTCAACGGGGCAGCCCAGGTCAAGCTGAACAGTGGTTCCTGTGTGTTAGTAGCTAAACTAGGTTTAGTTAACCCTAATCTACATTAGTTAGCGGGGCGGCCCCACCTGTCATTGAGCCAGGGGAGGTCAAACCCCTGGTCAACTGGGGTTAACGCGCCAGTGGCTCGACGCCAGTGACGACAGGTGCGGTGGATGGCTCGGGTTCACTCCTCCGGCGCCCAAAACGACGATGGAGAGCATCTACGAGCTGCTGGTGATCCCGCGCATCCAACGGTGCAAACGGGGCAAGCTGGAGTGGCCGTAATCCTCGCCCGCGTCGAGCTCAGCGGCTGCCGGACCTCAGACGTTGGCGGAAATGGCGCTATGGTGCACAACAGGGCGAACCTGTGGGTGCTGCAAGTTGACAGGAGCGCGGCGAGCACGCTGGTGATGCTCGAGCGAGTGGACGAGCTCAGGAGCATGGAGCTCGTCGGCCGTGGCGGCGGCGAGCTTCGGCGGAGGTGGGGAACGGAGCTAGATCAAAAACGCGAGCAGGAGAGGAGGGGGAGTCGGTCCATGAGCTCACTGTGGTTGCAGAACGCGTCTCAGTGGGCACGGGGGAGGTCGAACAACGTCGGGGCATTGCCGGCGGTCTTGGAGGCCGGAGTTTAAGACGACGGTGGTGGCGGCGTTCCCGGGCACCTGTCGTTCCGTGACTCGGTGGAGAGAACGAGGACGTCGTCGCGGATCTCAGGGGCACTTCTAGGGGCGTAGGGGAGGCCGGTGGCTATGGGAGCAGTGGACGGCGGTGACGGGGCCGCTCGGGAGCGTGCAAGGGAGAGAGAGCAGAGGAGGGAAGAGCGTCCAGAGGGAGAGGGGAACGAATGAGGGGTTGAAGCGGCGCCGTGGGGAGGACGCGAGGCGTCGCGGTGGCTAGGCGACGCAGGCAGGCAGCCTGGTGGCGTGGCGCCCGCGCGCGCGCCGTGCGCTGTCCCTCCTCTGCCTACTGGCACAGGTTAGGGATGACTGGCACCGAGCCAGGTGGGCTGGGCCAGCATAGGTGAGGCCCAGGTAAGGTTCCCTCTCTGTCTTATTCTATTTTGTTCTGTTTCTATTTATGCAAATTTGTTTAAATTTGGTTTTCAAACCAATCACTTTTAAAAATTCTGAAAATAGTTATGGGCACTAATTGAATTATTCCAGAGGCCCTCAACTAATTCCAAAATTGTTGGGGCATTTAAAAATATTAATAGTATTTAAATGCTCCAATTCAAATATAGTATGAATTAATTCCAAAATCCAGATTGGCCTAAAAATATGTTCATCATTTTTGGCAGAGGTTTTTAGCCACTTTAAAAATGATGAACTTTTCTGCAGGGCATTTGGGTTCATTGAAAATATTTTTTTATTGAACCTAGTTGAATTATTTTGATGCTAGGGTTTCAACAATCCCCATTTCAAATTTAAATGAAAAATAAACATGATGCATGGATGCTTTAAGGAAACTAATGGCAAGCAAAATTCTAGGGCTGTGACAATACTCAAGATGTCCATAACCGGGGACACGGCTAACCATGATTAGTTATACACTCTGCAGAGGTTTGCGCACTTTTCCCCACAAGACTCGATCTCCTCCGTTCGGATTCTCGCACTACATGGTGTTTGAGAAACGGATGACCGAGACATAGTCTTTCAGAAGTGCTAGCACCTTACGATCGGGTAGACCATTACACCTACTTTCCCCTACATCTGCTAGTCTACCACTGTAAGTGTTCGCACGACTTAATCAACTATGCTAGAGCCCATAGTAGCTTGTGGCTGCACATGGAAGTTTCTAGCATGAATAATCTCATGATCCCTTTGAGCCTGGGTGGCGGTCCAAAAGAAAAACAGGCAATCGTTGGAATACCCAGGTGCCTCAATCCACCCAGATGTGTATTTAAGTTGCCACCTTAGATAAACCATTAATTTAACAATCTCACATCTGTCATGGATACACTCACCCAATTGTGGATATCATGTCAAAATAAGCAAACGTAGAAGTAACTCCCAAAGGTTTGATAATAAACAGGTGATAGGTACTACCTCATCTACTTCCCAAAAGCCAAAATTTAATTAGATCCTTATCATGCAATGTGTGAGGATTGATCTAATGCAATAAAAACTGGGTAGTAGGAGGTATGATCAAAGTGTTACTCGCCTTGCTGATGATCCGCAAAACCTAGCGATTCGAAGTAGCAAGAGGCGCACTCCGGGTACTCTATCGGAAACAAACAAGCATACAATAAGTACTCAACTAATGCACAGGTAAAACTCAAATAAGAGATCTAACAAGAAAGTTCAACTTAAGAACTCTGGTTGGCAAAAGAATCAAATCGAACGAAGCAACGAAAGACAAATGGCAAAAGAAACAGGCTTCTTTTACTATTCCTGATATAGGGCAATTTTTACGGTGGCAAAATCTTGTTTGAGTTAGTTAAATGGAAGGAGGGTTTTGAGACGAAACTCCAGGCGCTTGAATCGCCTGATTCCGATAAACGAGCGAAAAGTTATACTAGAACGAAAATAGGATCAGGAATCGCGATCAAAAAAATCACGGATTTAATCCAAGAAAAAGAAAAACGACAAACACATTAACGAACGATGAACGATGAACGCGTTCATTGAAACGAACGAACGAGCGAACGCTCGCTAATTAAGTAAACCGAAAAAAAACTGATCGAACAAAAAAAGAGATCTAAGTTTTTTTTAAAAACCGATAGGTTTTCTTCGCGAAAAGCGAGGCAACGACGTCAACCTCGGCGGCTCCGGCGGCACGGCTCCGGCGATCGTCGGCGACGACGACGGGGCTACGCGGGTGGCGGGTGGCGGCGCGGGGCGGCGGCGGAGGCGCGCGGCGGCGGCGGAGGCGGTCGCGGGTGGCGCCGCGGGGCAGCGGCGCGGCGGGGCGGCGGCGCGGTGCGGCGGCTAGGGTTAGGGTTTCGGGCCTAGTTCGGTTCAGACTCTTTTTTTTAAATAGTTACGCTGAAAAAAAAATACTAAACAGACTCCAAAAATCCCGAAATAAATTTTCCCCGGATTCTAAAATCAAGCCGCACAGGATGAACATTTATTTGGGGCCCAAATGCAATTTTGAAAAACACACATTTTTCCTAAATTCAAATAAAATAGCAAATAAAACCAAAATAAAATCTTATTTGTTTTTTATTAAATCCACAATATTTCTTTATTTTGGGAAAGTCATTTTATTCCCTCTCTCATATTTTTGTAATAGAAATAATTGAAGATAAAATAAATAAAATCAAATGATCCTATTTTCCAAATTTGAGAAAACTCAAATATGAAAATAATGAAATGCCCAACTCTCTCCGAGTGTCCTTGAGTTGTGTAGAATTTTCTAGGATCAACCAAAATGCAATAAAATATGGTATGCAATGATGATCTAGTGTATAACTTTCCAAATTGAAAATTTGGGTTGTTACACCCATGGTGTGGAGGGCTGGACGAACAGTAGACGGTGGAGGGGTGGTTGAACAGGACCCCGTGGTGTGGAGGGCTGGATGAACAGTAGACGGGGGAGGGGTGGTTGAACAGTAGCCGGTGGAGTAGCGCGCGGTGGAGGCTGAATGAACAGGAGCCCGTGGAGGCTAGATGAACAGGACCTCATGGAGGCTAGAGGAGGTCGACGGTGGAGATGAACAGTATCCCGTGGAGTCCCGTTTTGTGTTACGCCACGCCCCTCTCGATGAATAGGACCCCTGTTTCGACCGTAGCGCTCCAGCACAAGTTCGTTTCCTCTGTTTTGCGGTACGCCACACCCCTTCCCATCAATAGGACCCCCATCTCGACCGTAGGAGGTCTGTTTCCTCCGTTTTGCGGTACGCCACACCCCTCCCGATCAACCGAACCCCCGTTTCGACCGTAGGAGGTCCGTTTCCTCCGTTTTGCGGTACGCCACACCCCTCCCGATGAACAGGATCCCGTTTCGAACGTGGCCGGTTGAATACAAGGCCGTTTCCTCCGTTCTGCGGTACGCTAGGCCTCGCTTCGATCGCCTGTTCCGTCCAAGCCCTCCCGATGAACACGACGCATTCCATTGCCTCCCCATGAACACAACGCATTCCGTTGCCTCCCCATGAACACGACGACGACGCTGTTTCTCCGTTCCGACCCAGCCATGTACACGATCCCTGGCCCTACGTATGCGCGAGTAGGCATTCGAGAACCCGCTTGTATGTACACATACATGGCCGTATTTTCTTTCTTGCACCCTGGCCACTATACGTACGTGTACATGCTACGTGTGTGCCTCTACTACGACACGTGCGCGCCTCTACTACGACACATGCGCGCCTCTACACCGACCAGTATGTACATACACGTTCGCGACCAGAATGACAATGCTACGTACGCTTCGACCAGGTGGGTCCCGACTGTCAGGCACTTCCTTGCCTGCGAAGATGTAGCTGGTGGGTCCCAGCTGTCAGGGGGCGAATCGTTTTATTTTTTTTGCCCGGACGCACTTCCTTTTGTGCGAAGGTGTAGCTGGTGGGTCCCAGCATTCGGGGGCCTGGTGGGTCCCAGCAGTCAGGGTGGCGAATCGTTTTTTTTCGGACGCACTCCCTTGCGTGCGAAGGTGTAGCTCGTGGGTCCCAGCATTCAGGGGGTGAATCATTTTTTTCACGAAATACGGTGGCCCGTCCGGTGGGTCCCCGCTGTCAGGTGGAGGAATAATTATTTTGCGCGTAATAAGGAGGCACTTCCTTGCGGCTGCCGTGGACCCAGCTGCCAGCCTCTCCACGTATAGTACTCTTCCGATGGAAGTCGGTCGTTGACCACGTTGAACTCGCCGTGCCGAGAGCACCAGGGCGGTGGTCTGGACGACGACGACGCCTTGGAAGGGGATGACGTGGAGCTAGGGAACACGCAGTAGTGGAAGCCCGCGCGGAGAGGAGTACGTGGGTTCACTGGTTCGGCTACAATGTGAGGCTGCCCTCGCCGCAGAATAACAGGGGGTGTGGGTGAGTAGAGGGATGGCCTGGCCAGCGGTGGGAGTAGTACGGGGCGGTGAGGCCTCCGCGGCATCACAGCCGGCCATGGGAGGCAGGAGCACGCGACACGACCGGCGCTGCTTTGGGCAGCTGGAGCAAGAAGACCAGAGGTTGAAGAAGCACTACGGCCGTTGGATGGACATCGTACGATCACTACAGCAATAATCGTTTATATTGACTAAGTTGACAAAGCCCTTGGTACGCGTCAACTTAGTAGGCCCATAGCTCGGATTTGGCAGACAACATATAGCCCATTTGCGATTTGTAAGAATGTACTTCCCATTTTTTAATTCTAATGGAATTTACTACAGCCCATTTACAGTTTGTTAAAAGTACAGCCCAACTTCTAGCTAGGACAACGATTAATAATTTCAAACAACCGCTCAAAACAGAATTCAAAAAATATTCCCACATTTTGATGGGATCCGAAATATTTTTATTCGAAATTTCTAGTCAGGTTAAATATAATTTCAAAATAATGTTGTATTACGTTAAAATCCAACGAAATATTGCGCGCGCAACAAGTAATGAAATTAAAATTTTCAAATTCCAAAAATAATATATTTTTCAAACTAATTACGTGTTTGGTGCATAGTAACTGTCCAGTTATTATAATTACATCCCATTTATTATTTCTTAAAGTCCATTTTCTTGTTAAGCCTAATGCATACCTCCTAGGAAAGTTTGTAGCCCAGCGGGGCGGAGAATAACAAGTTGACCCGGATATTGGGTACAACTGTCGGCCTAGTTGCATTGCTGATGTTGAAAAAAAAGCTATTTTTTATACACACATTTAAATTTTTTTGTATAGATAAGGAACATTTTTATACACACATTTAACAATTTTTAAATACATGATTAATACTTTTTAAAACATATTATTTTAGTCAATAGTGGGCCCACAGCGAGCGGAGGAGGTCACAATACACATATTTTTTAAATACATGATTAACACTTTTGCAAAAACAATTAGCCCACAGCGAGCCAATTAGCTTCTGTCGGCCCACAGTGGGCCGATAGGGGCCAGTCGGCCAGCTGTAGGCCGACTGGAATCCAATCGGCCTGCTGTGGGCCGACTAGGCCTAGTCGGCCTGCAGCGGGCGGACGGTGTATTATTTTTGAAATTTTTTTACCTAGCGTAATATTTATGAAAATTAATAAAAAATGTATTATTTAAAAAAATAGCGAAAAAAGACCTGTGTAGTACAGTACAACCTAACATGGTTACTCAGCCCACATTCAGCGACGCCTGAAAGCCCAAACAAGGCTTCTGTACAACTTTGTGAACTCACTAAGCTCAATTAATAACTTAAGAAAAAAGTTAGATTATAGTGGAACCTAATTAAAAGTTGTCATGAGCAAATAAATAATTCAACGGGTCCCACTTGTGCGTGTGCGCGCGCGCCCGCGTGTGTGTGTGTGTGTGTGTGTGTGTGTGTGTGTGAGAGAGAGAGAGAGAGAGAGAGAGAGAGACCCATCAGCCGATGCTCGTAAATACATCTTTCAGCCATATGCATTGCTGATGCTCAGTAAAAACTTATATAGTTGACACAATCATATAGAACATCATACCACACTGAACTTGCATAAAAAAATTTCACGCAGGCGGCACAATGAGGATGGATGCAGTGGATCGCTACGGGAAGGGCTATGTTGAAACCAATGAAGTCGTACATAACGGTTCATCGTCTTTATCAATGACGGGGAAATATCTTGAATGTTGTGCAAAGAAAACAGACAGACAACACAATAAGTTCTCCTAGCACATTAAGTTGACGTACAACCCTTTCTAAAAAAAGTTCAGGTACAAAATTAGAACAGGTCACAATCAAATGTACTGGCATATCAGTGCTTCACACCCATAGCTCGGATTTAACTAGTATCTGACAAGATTCAGTTCTTACCTCAAATTAGAGCACATCAGGCAGCCAGCCCTGCCTCTTCTCACAAAGAAGTAGTGGCCTCCGCCGTGCGATAGAGTAGGCCCTGTGCCATCCATCGTTCCGAGCAACACGGGGAAAGTCTGACATTGACTCCTATAATGGACGTCGTCGACGGAACCTGGCACCTGCGGCGGCGGCAGGACTTCGATTGATGGATTGACCACTTCTTCAACATGCACGGACACTCGATATAGGTACATTCCTAACTTGGTCCACGGCAGCCTTGGTGGCGACGAAGAGTACAACCCCAGTTCCTGCATCGGTATCTCAACACCAATCACCTTCGGTATGGTGGACGGCTTCTTCATGGATGCCATAACCGTCAGAGCCCAGCTGTCTGGAGGAACAAACATACTTACGAGCTCACCTCCAAGGTCGTCGATAAGCTCGATCATGGACTCGCTGTTCCAAGCACGTTGAGGCATGCCGTGGAAGGTAAGCTTTGTTAAAAACTCAAGCTCAGAGGGCACCGAGCCCCATCCTGTGTGCCACCAATCAAAGTTCACCAGCGCGCCATCGCCGAACAAACGCCGGGAAGATTCGAACACACGACTACAGTCGAAAGTTGTCCGGAACCTAACGAAGAAATCAGTCGGTGGCGGACAGACTTCGACGAGCAAGTCACTTATTTGGATGTCGTGCGCAACGCCAAGAGCTTTGACAAGGTCATCCGGCGAGACGGGAGGCCAGTCACCCTTGATGGTTACCATCAGCACTTTGCCGGCAAACTGGTCGTCAAGCGCCGCCATGCCACTGTTGAGCGACAGCACGCAGTGACCGAAGGCAGGACGGGCCTCAGGATCTTCGGCTCGGAGATCCGCGTTGACCAGCGACATGATAGTGCGCTTGAGTACAGGGAGTACAGGAGGGGGATTTTGGGAAACTGGAGTAGGAATCGAGATTCCATAGGTGGGGGAGGGGCGGGAGATTGGGGATGAAAAGGTAGCATGAATTTCGAGCACGCACCAATATGCTCTTGGCGCGCAAGTGCACGAAAACACCGGTGGCGCCCACATGTCGGCCTAAGAGTCCTCATTCATTCTTTTTTGGAGAGCCCGGCCTTTTTTCAGGACCTTTTGAGAGCCCGGTCTGAGAGTCATAATTGACCTATCTGGCATTGCGTTACTACTCGGCCCATATTCAAGGACACCTCACCGGCCCAAACAAGTTTACATCATCGAAAAGACACTGAGCTCAAATTATATTACTTGAAAAAAGGAGATATACTCTGAACACTAGAGAATGGTGATGCCCTCATTTAGCCCACCAATAGTTCAAGACAATAAATAGTTCGAAATAAAGATATATACAACATTCAAACACTAACTAGTGACTACTACTGACATAAACATCAAGACATGATAGTTCATAAGAAGTCTTGCTACACCACCAAAATGCACCCATCTGCAGTGCTCAGACTCTCGTGATCTAGACGAGAATGGCATTCCAAACAGAAGCAACTATTACATAGTAAGAGTGACATATACGAGGATGACCAAATGAAAAGGAATATGCATAACAAAATAAAGAACTACCCATCCAGAACCAGCGGCAAAGACAACAAAGTCATTCAAAGAGATGATCCAACACCATCATAATTTGCAGCCCCGCTTCAGCGACCAGTGTTCCGGAGACACTAGTACTCCACCCTTTCAATGCAACAGCCCAATTACCTATCAACCTGAAGGCTCGAACCACATCACTGCCTGTCGTAATTGAGACATCCAAGGATCAAAGATAATCCGGATGCCTTTGTCATTCTCACCTTCTTTTGGCTACAGGCTGTATCATTGACAATCAGGGGAGTTTGCTCCCGAAATCCTAGGGCTCGCCGTGTAGACATAGTTTTCCATAGCAAACAGAGCCTTTCTGCCATCAAGGTCCTTGCCAACGGTGATCTCATGGTTAATCGGATAATTGAGTCCAAGAAACAAAGAGAGTGAACCAAGGCTGTTTACTCGCCTACAACTAAAAAATCCTAAAGGCCCCAACAAGCTGGTATCCTGATCATAGATGTAACAGCCACTGTCCGGATACTCACGTATTACACGGTGCTTGTATACAGTGGGGTTTTTGCAATATAACTTTTCTGGCTCATGTGTCCGAATGATCATCAGTCTTTTGTCATCGTCTGATCGAGCGAGGAACCAGTTGTTCTTCCCTGTTTTTGGCAAAGGTGGTGTGATTACAAAGGGAAGTAACTATAGCGACACTGCGTCATATCAAAAAGGATAGGCATTGTTAATGTAAGATCAGCATTGTTCAGAGTATGAGTAGGATTATGCAAGAAATAGCATTGATATGTCCCTGTTTGAACTGGGAGGAAAATACAGGGAAATGTATACTAGGTTCAAAAATATAGAAGTGCCATGCATGGTTATACTCATGTTATCGCGCTATCGATTCTTCACAGGAAACTAACATGTCATGCATGTTATGTAATCATGTTCTGTCCTCACAAACAAATTCTTCAAGGTAACTAATGGACCATGCATTGTTATATACTCGTGTTCTGTGGGCAAAATTTTTCGGAGGATATTATTCTAGCCATTGATTGCTGAAGAGCGAATATAGGTATGTACACATGGTAAGCATTGCAGGATTTCACTACTTCTAAATATAGAGTTCTCATATGCACATTTACTTCCCTAATGTAACCAACAGTGTGGTGCATGTTTCTACATCATGAAAATGAGGAAACTAACATGGCCATTCATACACACTCATATTTAGTAGTAGTATATAGTTTACTGTAAAATAAGGATAATATCCATATATTCCTAACTGTTTGCTTATTCAGGGTACAAATTGGCTGTAATGACTTGGTCACAATCGCATGAATTAACTCATTCCAAATATAGCTGATTTACGGCGTCTCTAATACATTGCCATAGTTCTACTCAAATTCTGCTCAAACAAAGATATGCCAATCATCACAAAAAGTTCAAACAGTGTCATGGCGTCATCACTAACATGAGAGGAAACAACTTACACGCGCCGTCCCAGCAATACGTGGTGCCATCTGCTTTGTCGATCGCGTAGATGATGCCATTGTGTTCAATAGCATCACAGAAGTGTGTATCAGCTTTGACGATGATCCACTGCGAGCCGAGTCGTAATCCATGGTCTAACAAGGCAATTAGCTTGAAGCCTGCGTAATTCGCATGTCGTGTGGTCACTTGGCAGATTACAATCTCTGCAAAACAAGGTCCGTCCAACTGATGTAGTAATCTAGATGACTTGGACCGCGATGGTAATACTCTATATGATCCAACGGAGGAAGGATAATATCATGGGAGGTCTGGAAGTTCACAAGCACCAACTTTTTACCATCTTCTCTGAAGGCAACCATCCAGTGGGAGTTCATGCCGACCCAGTACATACCTGCCAAGAAGTTTCGGGCGATGCTGATCGGATCGATGTCGAGGGAAATGATGTACGGCGACCCACTACATACCTGCAAAGAAGTTTTGGCTAATGGAGATCCGATTGAAGTCGAGGGGCATCATGCACGCCTCCGTATCATGGTGAGCCAATCTCGCAAGACCAGATAGCAGCAAGCAGGGTGTCTTGAAAAGCTTAGGCCTCGCTTCGACGATGGCCGCGTGCATGTCCCTTGAGCATGCAGCCAGCTGCAGGGTGCTCAACATATCCATACACGAACAACAGAGGTCGAGGATGTCACTAGGGAGATTGCTCCAATCGCGGCTCATATGGATGCTGCCCGGTTCGCGTTCGGCCATGGTGCAGTTTGGAAGGGTCTTGATTTACGGGGGAGAAGGATGTCGGTGCTGGAGCGGCTAGCGAGGGAATAGTGGTACTGGGGGAGGCGAGTTAGGCGACGGTACACGGGGGCACGGTGATATGGAGACGGAGAAGGAGATGGAGATGGAGTGGTGCTATGGGAGCGGAGAGGGAGACGAGGCAAGGCGCAAATGTGCTGTATAGCGGCGATGACAGACTGCACTGTGCACAGGGTGAGGCTGACTTTGGTTACCCGAACACGCCGCCTAGACTAGTGTCAGGCGCAGGGTGTTGTCACTTCACTGTGAGGACCGGATGAATAATATTTTGACCATAAAGTGTACCACAGTTGTACTACTACTACTACTACTAGTAGTAGTAGTAGTAGGTACATGAGTACTCCAATATTGTATAGCGTAAAGAGGTCTCCCGTGCTACCATGCATGTTCGCTTCATCATTCAGGTATCATCTATATTGCAAGCGGAACCAAATTCTCGTGCATGCCCAATCAACGCTCTGCCACGATGCATGCAGTGGTCGTTCTGGTGCATCAAGGACGGCATGCAGATTGTTCCACACTTGAGAAGAGGAAAAATGGAAAGGTAGAACGCAGCAGAAGAGGAAGAGAACGCTGGCTAACGAGGCTGGGAGGGGATCGAGCAGGAAGTTAATGCTCCACGCCTAAAGGTTTTGGGAAAACCTGATTTTCATAAGGTGACTAATACTCACCTAAATGGAGGGGGTATTCCTTAACCAAAGAATGTTGTCTCTCCCACTCACGCGCTCAAAAAAACTACGACATATTTTTTATCTGTTTGCACAGGTCCCACCTATCAGGAAGGATGGGCACGTACACGAACAGGTACGACTCATCAGTCTACCTGCATAGCCTTTTCGTTTAGTCTACCTAGCCGTCTAATCAACTGCCTGCACACCACTTCTCCCATTTACTTCTCCATCGGGAACCGATTCTCCTTGGCTTCTTCACCTCCCCTTTGTCTTCATTTGCATCCAAACCCCACTGCGTTCACCTTGTTTTAACTTCTTTAAATAATCATCTACTACTTCAGTTAGACTAGCCATCTAATCCTAATTCTCCAAACCATAGCCCTCCGTTCCAGCAGTTCCAAATGGCAATAGAGATCGTGTCCTCGTCGAAGGCTCGATGCGCATAGTTGCCACCGTCACCGTCCACCCAAGGGTTGTCCGGCAGTGACTCAACAATGTATCCAACTCCCTCGAAAAGGTAGAGATGAGCATCATCGGTCTCGACGCTGAGTACACTGAGCGTGCCTCCGGGAAGATCCAGCGCGCCGCCGTCCTTCAGCTGTGCCTCGAAGATGAAGTTTTGGTGCACCACATCATACACTCGCCCTCCATACTAGGTGAGCTTCACGATGTCTTGTCTCGGGAGGACATATACTTTTGTGGGGCAGCCATCGAAGGGGACAAACAGAAGCTGGAGTCGTAGAACCTTAATTTGAATAGCATCGCTGACATACAAACCAGAATCAAAATTCCTATAAAAGTTTGTGACAAACAGACACCATCCCTATTCGATGTAGCAAATTTTCTGCTCGGTGGAAATCTTCAGAATGGTGACGAGACGGTGGCATTAAGGTCGTCTGGATGGGAGAATTATCCCTTGACGTACGAGCGGATAAAATATGCTGCCCTCGATGCCCATGTGAGTTTCGAGATAGCTGCAAGGTCCAAAGAGCTTGTTGCGAAGCCGTCTCCCACAGAGAATGTGAACAAGAAGAAGAAGAAGAAGAAGAAGAAGAAGAAGAAGAAGAAGAAAAGGCTGCACCAGCAAGAGGGCATTATGGATGGATGATCTATTTCCTCTCTTGTAAAAAAAATTATTCCCTCTCGGTGTATATTGATATAGATTGACTATTTGGATGGTGTGCATGTCTTTTAGAATAGAGTAGTAGTGTGGGTCCGCTTGACTATAAGGAACTATTTATCCGCATATATAGCTTTCTCTGCTACTCCTTCCAGTGATCGGTATGTAGTGCATGTGTCCGTAGACATGACAGCTTGTCCATGGAAGTTCAACTACGACGACCATCACGTTTCATCTCGCGATTCCCACGACGCCTCTCCAACCCACGGCACCACACCCCCCCTGACGTGTGCCAATTCATGCAGTGGCCCGTTTCATGGCTGATCCCAATGTTGGACAAAGATTCTACGGGAGTGGTTTCACCGTTGTAAATGTTGTGCAAATTGATGTTGGTACCCTCCCGTACATATGCAAGCCAATCTCCACTCGCACCGAGCCTAACCTGTGGAACAGTGGGCAGGGTGAGAATTAGGAAATGGAGACGGAAGTAGTCTTTAGAATGCATTTACTACGTGATCAAACTCATCTTACCTGCTCATCGGAGGAAATCCGAGTCCCCCTCAACATCGGCATCTCAAGGGGCGTCAACTTGCAACTACGGCCACGCCGCGCTGGAGAGACCCCCAAGGAAACATCCTCATGCGTTTCACAGAACATCAAGATGCATTTGTATGAGTAGTTTATCTTGTGAGTGAAAAGGATGAACGAGGGAATGCCTCTAGATATAGAGATGGACACTACTACTATCAATGTGCTGGCCCGTGCGTTGCAATCGATCCAAAGTAGTAGAATAATACTTGTTCACCTGCTTGAAATATAAACACTCTAGTTTTGATATAAATGTGTCAGCAAACATGACATCTTGTCCATGGAAGTTGAACCACGGCGACCATCATGTTTCTTGTTTCTACCACTAAGCCACTGAAGTTCGGTCCCATGGGCCCCGAGAGGGAAATGTAGCTCCTGCGGCAGGCCTTGTGGTGCTCCCGCAGTACGAGCTCATGCCAAAACTAGAATTTGTTTCTTACTACTACCAACTAGTACTAGTAAGGTACACATGCATTGCACCCATGAGCTTCTGGTGGGTTGTGCATTATGCTTTCTGGATTCTAACATGTGGCAAAATCTGGTGGAATGTAAGGTTAGGCAAGTTTGATTAACTTAGGCAAGTGCTTGATTCAAGCCACACCTTAGGAAAGCCACACTAAGGCTCCACATGACATACACACAAAAAATGTGGCAAGATTCCCTTAGGCTTGCCAACTTGTTTCTCTCGTTTTGAATAACTAATAACTTTGCCTAAGCTTAGTTGTGGCAAAGTTATGGTCTGTTTGATTCAAAGGATTTTCATAGGATCTTTGAAGGATTAGAATCCTTAGGAATTTTTCCTACGTTAGTCGTTTGATTTGTAGGATTGAATTATGTAGAATATTTTCCTAAGGATTCATTTGTACTATGTTTCACAGGAATTCTAACATGCAATCCAACCTCTTGAAAGAAATTGTCACATCCCTAGTTCTGGTATGACCTAGACCAGCTAGCCATTTGTGCATCACGTTTAAATTCCATTTAAATTTGAAATGGGGATTTGTGAAACCCTCAGAATCATTTCTGAAAATGACCCAAGTAAAAATTGCTCCAAAGGGGTCCAAGAAAATGCTCATGTTGCTCTCTGAAAATATTGGACAGAGATAAAAATCAAACCAATATTTTAAAGAGCTCATAAGTATTTATTTTGGGCATTTGGAATTAATCCAGTATTATTTGTGTTGGATAAATATTTATATATATATATATAATATTTTCCACTAATTCTAATTTTTGATGAGAGGCTTTGGAATAATCCCTTAGGCCCCTACAAAAATTGTCAGAAGAAAATAAAATGATTTAGTATTTTACTAAATCAGAAACAACTGTCAGAAAATATAAAAGAAAAACAAAAATGGAGAAGAGCTCACCTGGCCTTACCTGCCTGGCAGCAAGCTGGCGGCCCAGCTCCTCTAGCCGGCCCAACCGACTGGCGATGCCAGTCGTCCTCCACCTCCCGCCAGGAGGCCCCGCGTGCGAGCACACGCAGGCCATCTCCTGCTTCCCCGCTCGCCGCTGGAGGCACCCGATGACGCCACGCACCCCCTTGAACACCGCTCACTCTCCCAGCCCTCTCCTCTCCTCTCCCTCGCTTTCTCGCTCACGGCCGAGTGCTGCCGTCGCCACAGGCCACGGTTGCCGCAACCATCGCCTCCCCGTCGCCCTCTCTCCATGTCTGCGAGCTCCACCACCTCGCCCTGAAACTCTCCGTCGAGCCACGCGCCTTGGGAGGCCCTGGAGCGGCTCCATCGCCACCGTCTTCATCTCCGGCCGCCGTGGATCCCCATTGCCACCCCGCCGTCTTCAGTGCATCCCCGAGCTCGTCGTCAAGCCCAGCGAGACCGCTGTGAGCTGCTGCTTCTCCTCCCCCTCTCCGTTTGCTCGCTTGCATGCCGTAGCCGCTGCCTCGCCAATGAACGTGACCGTCGCTGCCTGAGCTCGTCGCCCACGCAGCTCCGGTGACCAAATGGTCACCCGGGCAAGTCCAAACCTCTCCCCGCACCCCGTAGAGCCTCGCTAGTGCATCCGCTCGCCCGCTAGCACACCGTAGCAGCAAGACCACCGATGGCCGAACTCCGGCGGCCGCAAAAGAGCTCGCCGCCGTCGGCTCAGGCCACCCCAGCTCCTCCCGTTTGCTCCATTAGATCCGCCACATCGCCAGCTAGCCGTAGCAGGAAACCACGAGTAAAACCGTGCCCTGTGGGCATTTTCCGAGCCGCGCCGCCGTCTCGGGGCTCGCCGGCGTCAAGCCGCCGGTGGGTTTGACCCCGCTGACTGTTGACTGGTGGGCCCAGTATGACCTTCCCCTTCTGTCACTGACGGGTGGTCCACCCACCTTACATTTAGTTAGTATTAGATTAACACTAATTAACCTAGGTTAGTTACCTAGTTAGTCACTGACTAGTGGGCCCGGTGCCCACTAATCCTAATTAGACTAAATAAACCCCCTGTTAACAAACTGAGTCACTGACATGTGGACCCCACACGTCAGGTTTGACTTGGTCAGCGCTGTTGACTTGCTGACGCAAGCATGATGATGTGCTGACGCAATATATCATTTTCTGGTATTAAAATAAATCAGGAAATTACAGAAAATGCTATAAACTTCAAAAATTCATAGAAATTCAACCGTAGCTCAGATTAAAATAATTTATATATGAAAAATGATTAGAAAAATCCAATGTATGCATCTGTACCATTTTCATGCATGACAAACCAATCTATACATACTGTATAAGTGAAACACTAAAATGGCTTATATAAAGAGCTTATTTTGGTGATGCATTTGAATCTTGGTTCAAATGGACTTCATGCATATGAATGCTAGATGCATTAAGTCAAAAAAACATCACATACTCATGCCATGATCATGCATCATATTGCTGCATATGCTTGTGTTTGATTTTCGACACCGTTCCTTCTCGATAGGTTCTGCTCGGGAGACCGATCCAGAGTACCTGTCAGAGGAGCAGTGCCCCCCTGTTGATCTACCAGGCAAGCAAACCCCCTTTTTCATTCCGATACAATCCTACTATCTCGCTCATGCTCTCATTTATTGCATTAGGACAACAACGATTCAACTGCTACTTTATGCTGCGGTAGTTGAACCCATTGCCCTGCATGACCTATCATTGCCATAGTAAATAGTTAAAACCCACTAGCATGTGTAGGAGTTGATTGAGCCGTGTTGTGTTCCTACCATGCTTTGCCTGCTATTTCTTAGAGTATGTCAGGTCTGATTCATTGGGAATGAATTGGAGTGCAATGATATGTTCTGGTGTTGAGAGTTAAGCGTGTGAACACGATTTGGTAAAGGTAGCGGTGAGAGGCCATGTAGGAGTACATGGTGGGTTGTCTCATTGGGACCCATTCCCCTGCATGACCTATCATTGCCACAGTAAATAGTTAAAACCCACTAGCATGTGTAGGAGTTGATTGAGCCATGTTGTGTTCCTACCATGCTTTGCCTGCTATTGCTTAGAGTATGTCAGGTCTGATTCATTGGGAATGAATTGGAGTGCAATGATATGTTCTGGTGCTGAGAGTTAAGCGTGTGAACACGATTTGGTAAAGGTAGCGGTGAGAGGCCACGTAGGAGTACATGGTGGGTTCTCTCATTGGGACCATCCTTAAGAACTGAGTTCTGTCTAAGTTGTCCAATGACTAGCTACTACCGCACATTGGGCTCCGAGCGCTCCAAGCTCTCTCGACTTATTAACCGCTTTGATCTTTGTCCAGAAGTTGCAAATAGTTTCTGGTGTTTGTAGGTAGTGCTATTTTTCTACCGAGTGGCACCCGGCAGGGTGAACTTGGGACAGGCTAGGCACACGTGGCCCGGTGTACCGAGTGGCACCCGGATGGTGGGCTCGGGAACCCTGTACACATTGTTTGGGGCCGTGAGCGAAACCCCGGCCGAATCTCCTTGCGGATGGAACCCGAATAGGCGATAAACCTGGACTAGAGTCTTGTGTGGTTAGTTAGGTCATGGCCGACACCCTCGCCAGGCTTCCGCTTGAAGGTTGCCGAGATACATGACGTGTATATGGTGATAAGTGGTGAGAGCGTGTGTGAAGAAGTACACCCCTGCAGGGTTATCATGATCTATTCGAATAGCCGTGTCCTCGGTTATGGACTTCTTGGATGCTTACGTGGTACATAGACAACTTGAAGTGGATACTCTAAAATTCTCAAGACAAGTGTGAGTGCTATGGATGGCCTTCTCGTAAGGAGACAAGGATGAATTCATAGTAGTGTATTGATGTTTTGATTAGTGGACTCGTGTGCGCTGCCTCATCTCAAAGAAGTTTCTCGTTGTCGTAGAACAGGATAGCCACTGAGTCAAAGCTGGCTTGCTGCAACTAAACCCCACATTACCTTCTTGATACAAATGCATGTATGATAGGATCTGATGTAAGTCTTTCTGAGTACCTTTGTACTCATGTCTGCTTTATTTATGTTTTGCAGGTGAGACATCTGTCTCACTAGTAGTACCACTTGGACTTCGACGAGTAGCTTGTTACCACAGCTACGATCTTGTACCTTGGAGGTACTTGTAGATAGTCAGGCTTCTTAGCCTTTTTATTTTGTAGTTGTCTGTACTCAGACATGTAATGCTTCCGTTGCTTGTATGCTCTGAATGATCGGTCATGTGACCCCTGTTTGTATTAATGCTATGTGTCTCTTCTATTATCTATATGAGTTTGCGTTATGTTGTGATGCCATGTTGTACAGCACATACTTGCATGTTATGCGTACATGTGACGTGTATTGCTATGTGTGGGATCCAACAATCTAGTTGTTTATCCTTGGCAGCCTCTCTTATGGGGAAATGTAATCTAGTGCTTCCTCGAGCCATAGTAGTCCACTACAGCCCGGTTCACCGGAGTCTTGCTAGCCCAGCACTACTGCTCAGGACACTTGACTGGTCGGCATGTGTTTCACTTTGTTCCTGTGTCTGTCCCTTCGGGGAAATGTCGCACGGTGACATCCGGAGTCCTGCCTAGCCTGCTACAGCCCGGGTTCCCCGGAGTCCTGTTTGCCCAGTGCTACAGCCCCGATTCACTCGCTGTTGACCGACATGCTCGATGTTAATCATGTATGCCTGTCTCCATAGGTCTGTGCCGCTTTGGGTTCACGACTAGCCATGTCGGCCCGGGTTCTCTGTCATATGGATGCTAGCAACACTATCATATACGTGAGCCAAAAGGCGCAAACGGTCCCAGGCCATGGTAAGGCGACACCCATGGGGATACCGTGCGTGAGGCCGCAAAGTGATATGAGGTGTTACATGCTAGATCGGTGTCACTTAGAATCAGTGTCCCGACAGCTTTGGTATCAGAGCCTGACTGCCTGTAGGATTTCCAAGCCAACCTGGTCGAAGTTGAGTCTAGAAATTCTTTAGCTATATAGGAGAATTAATTGTGGAAGGGAACGTAAGGCTCTTTTTACTCCTTATGCCTCATGCCTTCTGATCTGAGTCATCCTATCTTTCCTACGGGGTTAAGGAACTAGGCTTTCTCTTCCGTCTATCAGGATCATGTGTTACTACTCCGTAGTCTCTATGGTTTGGTTGATCTGAGTCATATCCCAGTTTGAGTACCTCCGGCGTAGCCTGTTTAGTAATATCTCAGAACCTTGAGTAACGATGTTGAGTATGGTGCTACCCCTTCATTTGCAGGATGTCTCATTTTGAGTATTTTACTGCCGGTATGCTGCCGGAGTTGTCCTAGGAGTTCAAGAGATAGTATTTTCCTCGTAATATATTCTACATCCTTATGATGATGGTGAATCCATCCTTGTTTCCTTGGTTGGTTCTTCAGGATGTCGTCAGTTAACCGAAGTTCTGTTGCTCATAGCCGGAACCACGAAGATGGTAGGGATGAGGGTCCTCCTGACCAGCCTTCGTTGGAAGAGTTCATGTTAGAAGTTGAGACGAACAAGCGTGAGACCAACCTCTTGTTAGCACATATCGAGGAGAACACCGCACCCCAGTGCATGGAGTCAGCGACCATTTATGATTTCATTGGACTGAAACCACCTACCTTCCATCATTCCATCGAACCACTCGATGCAGATGACTGGCTCCATAGTATCACACACAAGTTGCGTTTTGGAACGTAGCTGAAAGTGACAAGGTCACCTACATTGCTTATCATCTGGAAGGTCCAGCTAGTATTTGGTGGCAGAACTATGAGGCTATACTTCCAGTTGGCCAGATAACCACCTGGAGAGATTTCACCGAGGCTTTTTGCGTGCATCACATCCTCAGGCTCTCATTGACCGCAAGAGACAAGAGTTCTGTAGTTTCACCCAGAGTAAGATGGCTGTTGATGCTTACAGTAGAGAGTTTGAGAACCTTGCCCGCTATGCTACAGAAGAGGTGTCCACGGATGCCAAGAAGCAGGCTAGGTTCTGGAAGGGTCTCAACCCCAAGTTGCGTCGTGATCTCCACTTGCATCATTGCAATACATTCTAGGCTCTTGTGAACAAGGCCATTAATGCAGAGACAGCTCAACTCACTTACGAGGAGTCTCGTAAGCACACCCATGATTTGGGTTCTTCTTCCGGTTCTACTTCTCAGAATCGTTGGATTTGGGTTCCGAACTCCGCTCTTCCACCCGGTTATACACCAATGCCATCTTGTGTGGCACCTCACCCAGTTCAGTTACATGCTCCACCCAGGCCTATTGGTAGACCGCTTGTCAAAGCGGGTCCACGTCCTACTTCAGGGACTTGTTTCACATGCGAAGAGCCAGGACACTATGCACGTGACTGCTCTCAAACCAACTATGCTCCACCCCAGCCTGAGAAGTCTGTTGGCCGTGGTAAGCCATCACACAAGATAATTAGTGTCAAGTCATCTCCCACTGAACGTGGATGTGTGCATCACGTCTTAGCTAAAGACGCTCATGATGATCCGGATGTCGTTCTTGGTACACTCCTTGTCAACTATCATCCAGCTTCAGTTCTCTTCGATACTGGAGCATCTCACTCCTTAATATCCGAAGGCTATGCTAGTTTGCATGACATGTCATTTTGTGATATGCCAACTCCACTTGAAATCCAAACTCCAGGGTCTAGATGGCAAACTACCAGAATAAGTTATAGCAATGAAATACATGTTGACATAATTGTATTCCTTGCATCGCTTATAGCCCTCAAGTCTACAGATATTAACATCATCTTGGGTATGGACTGGATGAAAGCTCATTATGCCAAGATTGATTATTACACTAGGTCTGTTCAGCTTACAAACCCATCTGGCAAGATAGCCACTGTCTCCACTAGAGTTGCAAAGCGCCAACTCTATTCTCTTAATGCCAACCCTCTTCCTGACCTTGAAGATATCCCAGTAGTCCGTGACTTTCCGGATGTCTTTCCAGAGGAACTGCCAGGTATTCCACCTGACAGAGATGTAGAATTTGTCATAGATCTTATCCCAGGTACCGCTCCAATCTCTAGGAGACCTTACAAGATGGCACCCTTAGAACTAGCTGAGCTTAAGAAACAACTCGATGAATCCTTGCAAAAGGGTTTCATCCGTCCTAGTTCTTCTCCCTGGGCTTGCCCCGTCCTCTTCGTCAAGAAGAAGGATGGTACGGACCGAATGGTTGTAGATTATCGTCCTGTCAATTTGGTTACGATAAAGAACAAGTATCCGCTCCCCAGGATCAACGATCTGTATGATCAGCTCGCTGGATCCTCAGTCTTTTCCAAGATGGATTTGAGGTTAGGCTATCACCAAATCAAGATCAGAAATGGGGACATTCCTAAGATGGCTTTTGTCACTCGTTATGGTCAGTACGAGTACACCATCATGTCCTTTGGTCTAAGCAATGCTCTAGCTACATTCTCCCGCTTGATGAAGTCGATCTTCATGGAGTACTTAGATAAGTTCGTCGTGGTTTACCTCAATGATATCCTTATTTACTCGAAGAATGAGAAAGAGCATGCCGAACATCTTAGACTTGTGTTAGAAAAACTCAGAGAGTACCGCCTTTATGCCAAGTTCTCCAAGTGCGAATTTTGGTTGCCAGAAGTGACCTATCTAGGCCACGTGATATCCGGTAAGGGCATTGCCGTCAATCCCGAGAGAGTTCAGGCCGTTCTTGATTGGACTCCGCCTGAAACGGTTAAGAAAGTTAGGAGTTTCCTTGGTCTAGCCAGTTATTATCGCCGCTTCGTTGAGAACTTCTCCAAAGTGGCCAAACCTCTCACGGAACTTCTTAAGAAAGATAAAAAGTTTGAGTGGTCCCCACAGTGTGAGCATAGTTTTTAGGAACTGAAAAGACGCCTGACTTATGCCCCCATACTTGTGCCACCGAATTTCACTAAGGACATTGTTATCTATTGTGATGCCTCACGACAAGGACTAGGTTGCATTCTTATGCAAGATCGCCATGTGATTGCCTATGCATCTCGACAGTTGCATCCACATGAGAAAAATTATCCTACACATGATCTAGAGCTTGCAGCCGTAGTCTATGCACTTAAGACCTGGCGACATTACCTTCTCGGTAAACGTTTCAAGATTTACACCGATCACCAGAGCCTCAAGTATATCTTCACCCAACCAGATTTGAACCTTAGGCAAAGACGTTGGATGGAGTTGATCTCAGATTACGACTTAGGGATTACCTACGCCACAGGCAAGGGAAATGTCATGGCTGATGCACTAAGTCGTAAGTCCTATTGCAACAATCTCATGTTGCAGCAGGGCCAACCACTTCTTCATGAGGAATTTTGTAAGCTTAACCTTCACATTGCTCCACATGGATTCCTTTCTACCTTGGTGGCGAAACCAACTCTTGTGGATCAGATCATCTCTGCTCAGAAGCAGGATACGGGAATTTCCCGGATCAAGAGAAACATTAACAAAGGAGTTGGTGGTAGTTTCTCTATAGATGATCGTGGTGTTGTTTTCTTTGAGAGTCGCTTGGTGGTTCCCAAGAATCAACATCTTCGACAATTAATCCTTAAGGAGGCACATGAATCTCATCTCACGATTCATCCCGGTAGTACTAAGATGTATCAGGACCTATGCGAGAGGTTCTGGTGGACTAGGATGAATACAGAAATTGCTCACTTTATTGCTAACTGCGACGTTTGTCGTTGCATTAAGGCAGAGCATCAAAGACCTGCTAGCACCCTTCAGTCTTTAGCTATTCCTGAATGGAAATGGAATAAAGTTGGTATGGACTTCATCACCGGCTTTCCCAGGACCAAGAGAGGGAATAATGCTATCTTCGTAGTCATTGATCGTCTTTCCAAAGTGGCTCACATCCTACTTGTTCGAGAGAGTATCACTTCTAGTCAGCTCGCTGACTTATATATTTCTCGAATAGTGTCACTTTATGGTGTTCCACTAGAGATCAATTCAGACCGTGGTAGTCATTTCACTTCTCATTTCTGGGAGAGTTTCCAAACTGCCATGGGCACCCATCTTTCCTTCAGTACCGCTTTCCACCCTCAATCAAGTGGTCAGGTGGAAAGGGTCAAGCAATTCCTCGAAGACATGCTTAGAGCGTGCGTTATCTCATTCGGTATGGATTGGGAGAAGTGTCTTCCCTTCGCCGAGTTTGCTTATAACAATAGCTACCAATCCAGCCTCAAGAAAGCTCCTTTTGAGGTTCTATATGGACGAAGATGTCGAACACCTTTGAACTGGTCAGAAACCGGTGAAAGACAATTCTTTGGACCGGAGATGATCCAGGAGGCAGAAGAGCAAGTTCGCATCATTCGTGAGAATTTGAAAACACCCCAATCTCGTCAAAAGAGCCAGTATGACCGTAGTCATAAGGAAGTGGCTTATGAAGTTGGCGACAAAGCTTACCTTCAGGTTACCCCTTTGAAGGGTACCCATCGATTCGGTATCAAGGGCAACTTGGCTCCTCGTTACATTGGTCCCTTTCTCATTCTCGCTAAACGAGGAGAGGTTGCCTACCAGTTGGAACTACCACCGCATCTTTCTCGAGTTCATGATCTCTTCCACATCTCTCAACTCAGGCGTTGCTTCTCGGATCCCATCCGCGGAGTGGACCACGAAATGCTTAATCTCCAAGATAACCTCACTTATCAAGAGTACCCCGTCCGCATTTTGGATCAAGCCGAGTGTGTCACTCAAGGTCATAACATCAAGTTTCTCAAAATTCAGTGGTCTCAGCATTCCGAGAGAGAAGCTACTTGGGAGCGAGAAGATCGTCTTCGACTTGAGTACCCCACTTTCTTTCCGCCAACTCCTGAATCTTGGGACGAGATTCTTCTGAGTGGGGGTGAGTTGTCACATCCCTAGTTCTGGTATGACCTAGACCAACTAGCCATTTGTGCATCATGTTTAAATTCCATTTAAATTTGAAATGAGGATTTGTGAAACCCTCATAATCATTTCTGAAAATGACCCAAGTAAAAATTGCTCCAAAAGGGTCCAAGAAAATGCTCATGTTGCTCTCTGAAAATATTGGACAGAGATAAAAATCAAACCAATATTTTAAAGAGCTCATAGGTATTTATTTTGGGCATTTGGAATTAATCCAATATTATTTGCGTTGGATAAATATTTATATATATAAAAATATTGTCCAATAATTCTGATTTTTGGTGAGAGGCTTTGGAATAATCCCTTAGGCCCCTACAAAAATTGTCAGAAGAAAATAAAATGATTTAGTATTTTACTAAATCAAAAATAAATATCAGAAAATAGAAAAGAAAAAAAATGGAGAAAAGCTCACCTGGCCTTACCTGCCTGGCAGCCCAGCCGGTGGCCCAGCTCCTCTAGCCGGCCCAGCCGACTGGCGATGCCAGTCGTCCTCCACCTCCCGCCAGGAGGATGCGCGCGCATGGCCGCTGCGCGCGAGCACACACCGGCCACCTCCTGCTTCCCCGCTCGCCGCTGGAGGCAGCCGACGACGCCACGCACCCCCCTGAACACCGCTCACTCTCCCCAGCGCTCTCCTCTCCTCTCCCTCGCTTTCTCGCTTATGGCCGAGCGCTGCCGTCGCCACCGGCCACCGTTGCCATAGCCATCGCCTCCCCCTCGCCCTCTCTCCGTGTCTGCGAGCTCTGCCACCTCGCCCTGAAGCTCTCCATCGAGCCACGCGCCTCGGGAGGCCCTGGAGCGCCTCCATCGCCGCCGTCTTCATCTCCAGCCGCCGTGGATCCCCGTCGCCGCTCCGCCGTCTTCAGTGCATCCCCGAGCTCGCTGTCAAGCCCACCGAGACCGCTGTGAGCTACTACTTCTCCTCCCCCTCTCTGTTTGCTCGCTTGCATGCCGTAGCCGCCGCCTCGCCGATGACCGTGACCGTCGCCACCTGAGCTCGTTGCCGACGCAGCTCCGGTGACCAAATGGTCACCCCGGCGAGTCCAAACCTCTCCCCGCACCCCGTAGAGCCTCGCTAGTGCATCCGCTCGCCCGCTAGCATGCCGCAGCAGCAAGACCACTGATGGCCGAACTCCGGCGGCCGCAAAAGGGCTCGCCGCCGTCGGCTCAGGCTACTCCAGCTCCTCCCGTTCGCTCCGTTAGATGTGCCGCATCGCCAGCTAGCCGTAGCAACAACACGAGTAAAACCGTGCCCTGTGGGCGTTTTCCGAGCCGCACCGCTATCTCGGGGCTCGCCGGCGTCAAGCCGCCGGTGGGTTTGACCCCGCTGACCGTTGATTGGGTGGGCCCAGTATGACCTCCCCCTTTTGTCACTGACGCGTGGGCCACCCCCTATCATTTAGTTAGTATTAGATTAACACTAATTAACCTAGGTTAGTTACCTAGTTAGTCACTGACCAGTGAGCCCGGCGCCCACTAATCCTAATTAGACTAAATAAACCCCATGTTAACTAACTGAGTCACTAACGTGTGGACCCCACACGTCAGGTTTGACTTGGTCAGCACTGTTGACTTGCTGACGAAATATATCATTTTCTGGTATTAAAATATATCAGGAAATTCCAAAAAATGCTATAAACTTCAAAAATTCATAGAAATTCAACCGTAGCTCAGATTAAAATAATTTATATATGAAAAATGATTAGAAAAATCCAATCTATCCATCTGTACCATTTTCATGCATGACAAACCAATCTATAAATACTGTATAAGTGAAACACTAAAATGGCTTATATAAAGAGCTTATTTTGGTGATGCATTTGAATTTTGGTTCAAATGGACTTCATGCAAATGAATGCTAGATGCATTAACTCAAACAAACATCACATATTCATGCCATGATCATGCATCATATTGCTGCATATGCTTGTGTTTGATTGTCGACACCGTTCCTTCTCGATAGGTTCTGCCCCGGAGACCGATCCAGAGTACCTGTCAGAGGAGCAGTGCCCCCCTGTTGATCTACCAGGCAAGCAAACCCCCTTGTTCATTCCGATACAATCCGACTCTCTCGCTCTTGCTCTCATTTATTGGATTAGGACAACAACGATTCAACTTCTACTTTATGCTGCGGTAGTTGAACCCATTCCTATGCATGACCTGTCATTGCCACAGTAAATTGGTAAAACCCACTAGCATGTATAGGAGTTGATTGAGCCATGTTGTGTTCCTACCATGCTTTGCCTGCTATTTCTTAGAGTATGTCAGGTCTGATTCATTGGGAATGAATTGGAGTGCAATGATATGTTCTGGTGCTGAGACTTAAGCGTGTGACACGATTTGGTAAATGTAGCGGTGAGAGGCCATGTAGGAGTACATGGTGGGTTGTCTCATTGGGACCGTCCATAAGAACTGAGTTCTGTGTAAGTTGTCCAATGACTAGCTACTACCGCACAATTGGCTCCGGGCGCTCCAAGCTCTCTCGACTTATTAGCCGCTTTGATCTCTGTCGAGGAGTTGCAAATAGTTTCTGGTGTTTGCATGTAGTGCTATTTTTCTACCGAGTGGCACCCGGCAGGGTGGACTTGGGACAGACTAGGCACACGTGGCCCGGTGTACCGAGTGAAAGCCGGATGGTGGGCTCGGGAACCCTGTACACATCGTTTGGGGCCGTGAGCGAAACCCCGGCCGGATGTCCTTGCAGATGGAACCCGGATAGGCGATAAACCTGGACTAGAGTCTTGTGTGGTTAGTTTGGTCGTGGCTGACACCCTCACTAGGCTTCCGCTTGAAGGTTGCCGAGATACATGACGTGTATATGGTGATAAGTGGTGAGAGAGTGTGTGAAGAAGTACACCCCTGCAGGGTTATCATGATCTATTCGAATAGCCGTGTCCTCGGTTATGGACTTCTTGGATGCTTACGTGGTACATAGACAACTTGAAGTGGATACTCTAAAATGCTCAAGACAAGTGTGAGTGCTATGGATGGCCTTCTCGTAAGGAGACGAGGATGAATCCATAGTAGTGTATTGATGTGGTGATTAGTGGACTCGTGTGCACTGCCTCATCTCAAAGAAGTTTCTCGTTGTCGTAGAACAGGATAGCCACTGAGTCAAAGCTGGCTTGCTGCAACTAAACCCCACATTACCTTCTTGAAACAAATGCATGTATGATAGGATCTGATGTAAGTCTTGCTGAGTACCTTTGTACTCACGTTTGCTTTATTTATGTTTTGCAGGTGAGACATCTGTCTCACTAGTAGTACCACTTGGACTTCGACGAGTAGCTTGTTACCTCAGCTACGATCTTGTACCTTGGAGGGACTTGTAGATAGTCAGGCTTCTCAGCCTTTTTCTTTTGTAGTTGTCTGTACTCAGACATGTATTGCTTCCATTGCTTGTATGCTCTGAATGATGGGTCATGTGACCCCTGTTTGTATTAATGCTATGTGGCTCTTCTGAGCCTTTATCTATATGAGTTTGTGTTATGTTGTGATGTCATGTTGTACAGCACATACTTGCATGTTATGCGTACGTGTGACGTGTATTGCTATGTGTGGGATCTGACAATCTAGTTGTTTATCCTTGGCAGCCTCTCTTATGGGGAAATATAGTCTAGTGCTTCCTCGAGCCATATTAGTCCGCTATAGCCCGGTTCACCAGAGTCCTACTAGCCCAGCACTACTGCTTAGGACACTTGACTGGCCGGCATGTGTTTCACTTTGTTCCTATGTCTCTCCCTTCGGGGAAATGTCACGCGATGACATCCGGAGTCCTGCCTAGCTTGCTACAGCCCGGACTCCCCGGAGTCCTGTTAGCCCAGTGCTATAGCCCGAATTCACTCGCTGCTGACCGACATGCTCGATGTGAATCATGTATGCCTGTCTCCATAGGTCTGTGCCGCTTTGGGTTCACGACTAGCCATATCGGCCCGGGTTCTCTATCATATGGATGCTAGCGACACTATCATATATGTGAGCCAAAAGGCGCAAATGGTCCCGGGCCATGGTAAGGCGACACCCATGGGGATACCGTGCGTGAGGCCGCAAAGTGATATGATGTGTTACATGCTAGATCGGTGTGACTTAGAATCGAGGTCCCAAATGAAATCCTTTGTTTTTCATGTGACACAATCAAACAAACTCACATCCTATAGGTATCCAATGAACATGCCATTCCAATCCTACTTTTTTCCTATTCCTATGTTTCTGCAATCCTATGAATCAAAGAGGCCCTTAGTCATGAATTAAGTTCAACCATGGAGTCTTCTAGATTATACATGTGGCAGAATCTGGTGGATGATATCCAATGGCCAGTAGTGCTCGGATTTGCCATCTTTGTACCGTCGGATTGGCTTCATCCAACGACCAACTTTCAAAGTTTTTCACACTCTATATAGGGGGTCTAGATATAGATGTGCCGGTCGATTGCAATGGATCCAAAGTATATATATATCTATTTAGTGGAGTGCACTCTAAACACATTATCTATTTATTTTTATCTAACCTTCCGTAGCCATTCAACCAAGCCACATAACCTTCACGGGTGCCCCCCACATCATATTATTCATACTACGTTGATTGAAAAAAGATAAATCACCCAAAACAAGATCTTCCCCTTTTTTGTTCCTACGATGTTGTGTCGTGCACGTACCTACTGGTTGTATAGTGGTAGTACTAGTAATATAGTATTAGGAGTACAAACTTGGTACTAGTAGGAGTAGTACTAGTACGGAATGCTCCTACTCTATCAACGAGCCCCGTCTGACACAAAATTTCTTGGCTTCCGTGGTACAGCTAGATCTTCCCCTCGTTTCTGTTTTCCAACCCGGCGGCGGGCGGGGTGTCGGTTTGCTCAACGGCGGTCCCACATGAAAGTGAAAATGCTAGGCAACACGCCTTCCCTAAGCTATGTGTCGTTCCGGACGGTCTGTGTTGTACTCCCAATTCCCGGGCGTGTGGGGGTGCGACGCGAACGCGGAAGGCCTTTTCCTTTTACCAGCAATGTGCCTGTGCGTTGCGATGGATCCAAAGTAGTAGAATAGTAGTATTTGTTCACAAACTTGAAAAAAATCACTATTGTTTTGAAATACTCCTAATATATTACTCCCTCCGTACCTAAATATTTGTCTTTTTTGAGATTTTAAATGGACTATCACATACGGATTTTTTTGCGGGAACTATCACATACGGATTATATAGACATATTCTAGTGTTTCTAGCAAGATGCCCACGTGTTGCACGAAGTTGATGGATGGAGTACTAGTTACAGTGATGCATATAATTAAGCACGGTATTGACTGGAACGAGAATGCAATAGCATAATAAGAATTAAGGACACGATGATGCAATCACAGTGGTGGTTACAGAAGGTAAGAAGAAAGATGGATCCACGAGCGTACGACCTCCTCCTCCTCAACTTAGTGCGCCGGGCCACCGACCGGCGGCTAAGGAGCAGCGGCTTTTGTGGCGAGGTCGAGGTGCTTCTCAGCTAAGGCATCCAAGGCTTCCAGCCGGTTGAGGAAGGCCAATGTCGTAGCGTCCTCACTCGCCTTGTAGGTACCTATGTACATGATTTCCTCGTACATGTGGATGTGTAGGTCGACGAATTCTTGCAGGGCGAGGCGCCTCGCGGCGAGCTCGACCTCCAGGTGGATATTCTTCATGGTGTCGGCGGGAAGTCGCAGGGCCACCAGTGCTTGAAAGAGGTTCCGGCTATGGAGGCCGATTAGGGTGGCAGGCAATGAGGAGCCCAGGCGTGCATGCAGGAGGAGTACGGCGATGTCGTCTGCGAGCTTCTTGAGCACGGTGAATTTGTTGCTGGTGGCAACGATCATCTAGTCCAACTAAGAGTCGTGGTTGGCATCGAAGGCGGCCATCCACCAGCCGGTCTCCAACACCATTTGGAGACGATCCTTGGCGCCATGCCGCAGGCCGGCGTCATGGACCATCTGGCGCAGCCGCTGGCCGCTCACGAGCATCGCCGCCATGGGTCTGGAGTGAGCTCTTTTGCGCTTAGTGTAGGTGCTTAGGCAAATGCTTAGGTGTGTACGATGTGGTAGATGCATTGGAATGGAGGGGCGCCTTTATATGAGGGCAATGAGGGCAAACTGCGTTGCATTCACATCGTGAAGCCTCTTTTCCTGGACCTCCTCCTGTTACTTCCCTCATGCATTAATTGAAGGAGGATGCATTGGCCATTCAAAATATCGGGAACCGCTACTCCCTCCCTCGTCTACATTAAAGCCATATCGGGAACTGCGTCGCCCGCTGTCAAATCGAATACTCCCTCCGTCTAGGTGAGTATTAAGTCATCTTACGAAAACCGAATAGCAAACACATAGGCGTGGTGCATTAACTCTCATGTTGTTTCTTCTTTTTTGACATAAATAGAGGAATCAACCAAGAAGAGATTTGGGGCTTGTATTCTTTTAATGACTTGAGACTATCAAAAATGACATGCAGTGGTCAGTTCGTTGCACAAGAACAAATACAACCCAGGTCAGTACACACGCATCTTATATAGCATCACATCCAATGGCTATAAAAGATGAATGAGACCAAATTATATCTCATCTAGACGAGTTCTAGCAAAATTGTATTAATAATACTTCGTACTCCTACACCATGTATCATATATTAGTATCATGTAGTACTTTATTTATTTATGAGGTATCCAGATGGCACTGCACCGCCAAGAAAAGAGGGCAACATCAAAATTATGGACTACTTTCTTGAGTATGTTGGTAAGGTCCGGTCATAGTCACTTGTTGAAATCTCTAAAAAGACAAATACTCCCTCCGTCCGGAAATACTTGTCATCAAAATGGATAAAAGGAAATGTATCTAGACGTATTTTAGTTTTAGATAGATCTCTTTTTATCCATTTTGATGACAAGTATTTTCAGACGGAGGGAGTAGAAAACAGAGTTGGTGATGATGGTGTGCGTGCCATCCTGCAATATAGGCCGTCGAATTTATATCTAACGGATAGGAAAGAAACTATGGCAATTTTGCAAACATATACACCCACACGTCTCTCCACGTTCGCAAATAAGGCCTTCCCTCGTTCAACCTTTTCTCTCACAAGATAAACTACTCATACAAATGCATCTTGATGTTTCGTGCAACGCACGGGCAGCTAGCTTATTTCTTTTAAAATAGTTGCTGCAATAATTGGGTTGAAGTGATATAATTTATGTCTGCCCCGAATGATTTCAGATTCACTAGTAGTAACAAAGAAAAGGTTGCCTTGTTAATTAATAGAAAATAGGGTGAAAACTATCACATGAGGCCGGTAAAAATAAGGCACACTGGGTTCAGCGTCATCGTCACTACAGCTGTGCGCGCGTGAGAAGTCTACATATCGAGGGGCTACCGAGCGAGGCACCGAGACACAATGTTTGAGAGAGAAACCAATTGACAGATTATGATCAGATCGAGTTGTCACCCTTCTGCTGTCATTGTTGGGGGGGGGTCAGGGAGAGTGTGCGCGGTAGGCCCAGAGGCAGAACTAGCGAGTGTGTGTGTTTGTGTTTGAAAGAGGAGTAGATAGATTATTATCAAAATCGATGTGCCACCCTACTCCTTCGGTGCCGGGTAGTGTGTGTGTGTATGTTTGAGAGAGAAGCCAGTCGATAGATTAGTATCAAGATCGAGGTGTCACCCTACTCCTTCGGTGTTGGGAAGTGTGGATGTGAGTGGGGGGAGGGGCAGTGACACTCACATATCTCTACTCTTATAAAAATAGAGTTGGCTATGATGGTGTTCCTACCATCCTGCAATATAGGCCATCCAATTTATATCTGACGGACAGAAAGGAAACTATGACAATTTTGCAAAAAGATACCCACACCCCTCTTCGCATTTGCAAATAACGCATCACCTCGTTCATCCCTTTCTCCCACAAGATAAACTTATCGTACAAATGCATCTTGATGTTCCGTGCATCGCATGGGGATCTTGCTAGTAGGGAGAAGGAGTTTGTGTGACACATATCTAGCTATATTAAGGGATAGGTAGATAGCATATGTGTGAGAGACATTAGTGGCTGTGGGTGGGCGGAATTAAAGGGGTGGGCGTGTTAGACATAGAGAGCGTGTGTGTTTCTGTGTGAGAGACTTGTAGGACGGGGTAGAAAGATGAATTTAACCCTGACGGAGGGAGAGAAATACACGAAGTGCGCGTGTGTGATTCCGATGCGCATAGGGAAATGAGATATGTATGCGTGTGAGAGAGATTGCACAATTCACTCACGTATCACTATCTAGCAATCATGGACGTGCATCGCTTGAACATAAGTCAATATCTACTTCGTATCATGGCCAAAGGTACAATATCGATTCAACGCTATAAAGATTGGACAATCACATATCACATTTTTTCTATTTAAATAAGCCTTTTTAGTTGAGCATGCCAAAGTTACAGTGATGTTTCTTCAAACAACCAAAGTAGCTATCATGAACATGCACCATTGTTACTCTTGCATTCAAATTCATTAGTCTTGGATGATTTAAGTTTCTATTTTGAATTAATATATGTAATATTCATATATGAATTCAACGGGTACGCAATTTATGAAATGGAGGCTATGTAATCGTATGAGGTAACACTTTTAAGTAGCTGACTACAATATCCATTTCTTTTTGTGCGCCTCTACACTAACACGTCAATGCATTATGTTTAAAGTAAATAACCAATGGCACTAAATTATCTATTTACACGAGGAATACATAGGCTGAGCGTTTGATCCCTTTTTTGTGATTGCGCCACTACACCCGTATGATTGGCCGTGCCTGTGTGAACGTCCAAGTTATCGGCGCATCATCCCGAGTTATTGTCTTTTTTAGGGTGGACTTCACACCAGTTATTAACTGCTGACGCGTGCCCCGTGTACACAGTCTAGCATGACATTGCCACTAGCACGGTCGAAAATTAGTTGAAACTGGATATGAACGATCTCGCAGGTGTCAAAATCTCCAGCCCCCTTCTAAAATTTTCGCCACGTTAGTCTTTAGCATGGGAAATCCCCCTTTTGTCCTTCGTGCACGGAGACCAACAATTACAACACTGCCCTCATCTACATGATAGGTCGGGGCTGCTTTGGTAACTTCCGGTTCCCCCACTACACGGCACCCCCATTTCCTCTCCCCCTCCCGCAAAAATGACTAACTCCACAACACCAGAGCATCTTACATCATGCCGTCCGTACTTCATCGCCCTTTCTCCCCTCCCCTCTCGAAACCCTAGACTGCTCATCCACTGGCGTACCATTGCCCATTCACTGCCAGCGGCGTCCACCTCGCCGGATCTGCTTCTGCGGCCGCATCTACCGCACCCACCTCCCATAGAAACAAGTAGACTGCTCATCCACCACTATACCACAGCCCATTCAGTGCCGGCCTTGTCCACGGCGCCGGATCTGCTTTGTCGGTACTCTCGTCAACTATCACGCATCTGCAGCAGCTCATTTGTACTCCCCACCGGAGACGCTTCGTCCACACCCCCTAGCCGCCCACCGACGCCCCTGTCGACAGCCTCTGATCCTCTTCGCCGACACCTTTCTCAACCCTACCGGAGCCGCTTCGCCACACCTTCCTCAACCCTACTGGAGTAGCTTCGCCTATACCATTCTCAAACCTACCGGGGCCGCTTTGCCAACTCACAAGTCCACGGCCTTAGATCTGCTTCCTCGCACCCTCATCCAACCAACTGGAGCAGCTTCTGACGCCCCGTCCACGGCCGCAGATTCGCATCGTCGACAGCACCCTTAACCCAACCACCGGAGCAGCTTCTGACGCCCCATCCACGACCACAGATCCATATCATCGACACCATCCTTAACCCAACCACCGGAGCAGCTTCACCTACGCCCTCGTCCACGACCATAGATCCGCTTCGCCCACACCGTAGTCCACCCTACCGGAGCCACTCCACAAACACCCTACTCGACGGTTCTAGATCTCCTTACCGGACCCTGACAGCCAGCGCAGTGTCATCACCCTCGACGTTTCTAACCTGATTCCCACAGTCTGGAGAGAAGCCAAGCACCCGCCATGGCCTAGGTACTTGTCACCTTTAAACCCGTCCAACATCACCTGCCCGATGTACTTGAAATATACTAACCGGTCGCTATTACCTGTTATGCAGCTGGCAAAAACTACAAGGATGATGTTTCTTCTGGATCAACAGCTTGGCCAACCAAGATCCTGGACTGAGGTATTGCGATGATCTTGTAAGCGCGTCTCTCTCTCTTGTATTGTTCTGTGCTTGCCTGTGTGCTTTGCTAGGATTTTCGACCAGTAATCCCTTTGTGCGGACAATGATTTCTACTATTGGCTGCTAAATTAGATATGTAGATGTCATACATGATACTACCTCGTACCTCCGTTCCTAAATATAAATATTTCTAGAGATTCCATTATAGGCTACATACGGAGCAAAATGAGTGAATCTACACTCGAAAATGCATCTATATACATCTGTATGTGGCCCATACTGGAATCTCTACAAATACATATATTTAGGAACATGGGAAGTAAATTACACAAAATCGTAGGTGGCATGTAGGAATTCCAGTGCACTACATTAGGCTCCCTAAGAGTGCCTGCAAGTCCAGCATACAGAGTCATGGCTAGTTTATGGTACACACACAATCGTTAATTGGTGGTTTAAATATGCGCAAGGGATATGCAATGTAGTATCATGTAGAGATGTCTAAAATTAGCCGTGTCAACTTGCAGATAGGGTTACACAATGAAAAAGTACAAGATGTAGTGCACCAGTGGCGACGGCCCACTGGAGGAACCCTAGTGCTGCAGGTAGGGGATCGAGGGAGAGGGAAAGGGGTGAGGAGATGCAAGCGGGCAGGGAAATGAATGCTTGCGTTTTTTTACTTGAGGGTCAGGTGTGACACGAGCGTCAGCAGTTAAATTTCAAGTGTAATATAGGCAGACAACAGAGAATTTCATTATTCCACTTCCCTTCAATTTTTAGTGAGGTTCTACCCGAAACGCCCCCCTCCAAAGCGAAATTAGTTAAGCCCAAGCCCATAACTCAAAAATGACTTCTTTACATCTTTTATGGCTTATTTTGACAATATGCCCTGAAAAGGCGGAATCGAACTGGCCCTTAACCTGCAATTCAATTGTGCGTGCAATGATGAATCACTCCTGCCTGCTATCTATACATTTAGGCATCATCATACATGGCATAACCTAATACATGTGCATTCCATTGTAGAATCTGGAATATGCAATGTTTATGTTAGTTCATACGTTGCACATGATGTTTAAATGCCCCTTAAATCTGTGCAGTCAAGTGATGGTCTTTAAGCCTCCTTCTTTGCTTCTTTTCTTGATACGTAAGATTTGCTCACACATCTGTTAAATTGCTTGTTTGCATCATCCAACCATACTAGGACTGTTTGCTTTGATTACTTGCCGTTCTTGACCTAACACTCTAACAGAGCTTGTTAACGATTTAAACACTAAGGGCTGCTGTAGTGGGGCCTTGTCTAACTCATAGGTGACATAAAGGTTTGGCTGTACACTATAGTAGGCAATTATGTTAGGAAAGTATGCATATCTATCTTCCAAGGAGACGAGTAACTAGTTGACATAATTATGTCGTGTTGTTTTGTTATAATCTCATCCTTTTGTGTTCACAGACTAGAAAGTATGCATATTTATCTTCCAAGGAGACGAGTAACTAGTTTCTGTCACCTTGCAGAGGGGGTGCAATGAAGATAAGATTGAGGATTTCCAAGTACAATATGTTAGGAAGGAGCCTTGCAGGAGAAGTAGGAGCTGCGCTGAGCCTCTTCAACCTGCTAAGGTAAGTCACTGTATGCAACTCAACAGTTCAATTCCTTGTTTGTTTCAGGCATTGTTAATTTTCTCTTTTCAATTACTTTATTTGTCCTCAGTTAATGAGATGCCCAAATAATCATGCCTGATGTTCGGTACTTGTATCACTATTAGTTAACATAATTAAAGGCCTTACCATTTAATTACTCTGCCGAAGTGTGCCTAAAGCTTTGAAGTATATTAACCAACTATTATTGCATGAGGCTCACAACCTAGTTTATACTACGCTAATGATTGCATAGTTTTGCCTGCTGTAGTATGTTTGTATGAAACCCTCTGCTGTTCATTATGCTCCCTAAGACTTTAATTGAGGCACAAAATGGCCAACCGCTTGCTTGCTTATATGCAACGTGTTGTCTAAATTTGTGACTTGTCTGTGTTTTCGATTGGGCCCCAACATTATGCTCCTCTGGTGAGCTAAGAGGGATTTCTATACGCAGGCTGCACAGACTATCTTTTTTATAATTTTTAAAATATCATGTGCTTATGCTTCATGATGTGTAACATTTTTTTTGAAAGTGACGTGTAACATTTTTGTTAGTCCTGTTTTGCCATGTAGTACAAATAGTGTCTTGTTCGCTTCACTGTTGCAACTATATTTTTGCCCTAGTCATGTGTACTTACAGAAACATTTCAGGATGAAGTGACATCAACACAAAGATCTGCGAGCAGTGCGGCATGGTCGTTACCGAATGATTATAAATTGGAATTGGAATGTGCTAATGTTCTCGAGCATCAACTAGAGGTGGCAAGACAATGTGTACATGATTGTCAACGTATAATCAACAAGTTGAGACTGGACATGCAGGTATTAGATGTAGGAGTCAAAAAATGAAACAATCCACTTAGGTAACCATGAAGGAATTGGGGATTTTGCAGACTAAAATTTGTGCTATCTGAATCCGGCCAATACTATTTTCTGAAGAGATTATAGTTCAAATGGAGTTAAGTTGATGCGCGTCCATGATGTATGAGCTGTATTTGTCCAGTGTATGTAATTTGCTGTTTGTGTATGCTTTAATATCACCTGTGCCGAACCATAATGCCCAGTGGGTATAATCGGCTGTAATTTCTTTATTGTATAGTGTAGATTATTCTACCTTTCTATGGCTTGATCTCTTTGTTGTAATAGTGTAGGCTTTTTAGAGGTGATAGTATTGACTAGGATAATTCTCTGAATATGCTATATGGTTCAAATGAGGGCCAATGCGCCTGACCATGAACCTTCACGGGCCATCGGATCCATGGGCCTTCTACGTCTCGTAGGATCCATGGGCCTTCTACGTCTCGTAGGATCCATGGGCCTTCTATGTCTCGTAGGATCCATGGGCCGCCGACTCATTTATGGGTCTCGTACGGGCCTTTAATGGGTCGTAGATGGGCCTTTAATGGAAATCGTATATTTTATGGGTTGACCATAACGGGCCATTAATAGGCCGTATTTGGTGATGCTATGAAAATGGCCCAACAGAGTAACGGTCCACAAACGGGCCGACAGTAACGATGGGCTGAATTTGGCCCACAAACAGAAAATGACAGTAACGGGGCGTAAGTAACCGAATGCTGCAAATGAGCCCAAGAATAAATGGGCCCTCAGAAGGCCGAAAGTTAACTTGGGCTGGAAACGGCCCAACGGAATAACGCGCCGTTAATGGGTATAAAGTGATACACTGTTCATTACGGGCCAGTTTCACCACGGGCCGTTAATGGGTGTAAAGTAATACACTGTTCATTATGGGCCAGTTTCAGCACGGGCCGCTAATGGGCCAAGAGTTACAAAGGGCCTCATATGGGCCGAAAGACGTCATGGGCTATACATGGGCCAGAAGTGAAAACAGGCTAGAATCATATTGGAAGGCCCAGATGACGCTACTGGGCCTAATTCGGATAGGGCGTAACGGGCCTTGGGTTAGCGGGATGTAAATGGGCTATATGCGAACAGGTCGTTAAGAGGCTTTCCATGGGCCGGCTCGCCAGCTTTTAACCAAGTCAAATGGGCCGGCCTTTTCACGAGAATGGGCCACTTTTGGATCGTGCCATGTGTCGACGTATCATAGGAGCCTTCTGTCCAATGAGTGGATGACATCTGTCCCAACGATGAGCCGACACGTGTTTCCTCCAGCCAATGATGATTTTACACGTGGAAAATCCCCATTGGTCGGGGCTGTTAATGGATTATCTGATCCAAAAACCGACCCGATAGCTTAACGGCATTCCGTTACGGTGGATGCCACGTGTCGGTCACCCTTGACGAAAGCACTTCTGTGACGCACGATTTATTGTCATGGAAGTGGACACTTCCGTGATGATAATTTTGGTAATGTCATGGAACACTTCTACGACAGCACATGTATGAATATCTTGATTCTGTCATTAATTTGTCATGGATGTACATGCATGGAAAAAAAGCGAACTACTATGACAAACATGTATCATCACAGAAGTGTAATTTTTTTAGTGATGCTGCTAATGCGACACTACGATAAGAGACCCTTCGAGAAACTATGTGCAATGCAATAATCGCAAACGGTGGTGTATGAAAACCATCAAAAAAGGTGAAAACGTTTGTGATGGAGGATGCATCAAACACGGTTCAGATTTTAGTTGCGTGTGCGATGAAGGGCATACGGTTCAGTTCAATTTACTATTTGCGATGAGGAGGAACAAAAGAAATGGGCAGCCAGATGAAGGCGTGTGCGATACACAGCATACGATTCACTCGGATGAACTGTTTGTGATTAGGCAACAAAAAACAAACGGGAAGCCAGATGAAGGTGTGTGCGATATACAGCATACGGTTCACTCGGATGAACTGTTTGTGATTAACCAACACAAAAAAACGGTCAGCCAGATCAAGGTGTGTGCGATATACGACATAAGAGAACATAAACAAGACAACTTAACAAGACGTGTGTGTTGTGCGATGGGATTGCATGCGGTTCACTCGGCCGTTGTCATCAGTGTGTGACCACTGTGGCAACCGTTCGCTCCCAGACGCCTCTTCGTGTACCATGGAAACCATCCACCGACTCTTCGCCTTTCCCTCCTGATTTGGAACTATTGTTGCACGCTAGCTCTTTCACCCTCCTCCATTTGCCTTCACCCTTCCTTCTGCCATTGTTTGATCGTCTTCTCCATGGAGGGAACAAGCTGGAAGCGACCCCATTATTCATGCCCCAATCTGAGTGATGACACGGTGCAGGAACTCATTGATCGGTGTGACGTCATCACCTCGACTAGCATGGCAGGTTCGTTCAATACCATTCTCTACTCAACTAATAACATCATTACAAGCAACCCAAGGGTTCAGGAGCGGTTTCACTAGTGCAGAAGTGGGATGTATCACCGGTTCGTAAGGGTCTTTAGTATCGGTTTTGTACGAACCACCGCTAAAGGGCCACCACATGGCATGATCCAGTGCCGGGGGCGGGGAGACCTTTAGTACCGCACTAGTAGAAAAAGGGCCTTTAGTCCCGGTGCATAAGGGCCTTTAGTCCTGGTTCTGGAACCGGGACTAAAGGGTCGGTACAAAAGCCTCCCTCTTTAGTCCCGGTTCTTACTCGAACCGGGACTAAAGGCCCTCCACATGGCCGCTGCCTGGAGGTCCACCTTTAGTCCCGGTTGGTAACACCAACCGGTACTAAAGGAAATTTTATGATTTTTCTTGAATTTTTTTTAGAATTTTGTTTAGAATTTCAAATTTCTGAATTATTTTAACCTCTATTCTCTAATCACCCCTCATCATTCCAAATCATCTAACTTCCCGAATGGTCACCCATCCTCTCAGTACTCCAGCCTGAGCATGCTTAACTTCCGGGTTCTATTCTCCCTCGTTTCTAAGTCTGCACTTGTTGTTTTCCTGACAATAGTAAGATGTCAATCCTATTAACCCTCAGGAATTTAGCTTGAGCATGAAGTCACACATTTCACTGTTTGAGTTTGAAATATTGTTCTAAAAATCAATAATTATTTAGTAACACTAATATGTCTTGAATAAGTAGTTTGACCACAGTTTGACCCTAGTTTAACCATAGTTTGACCAGATTTGACCAAAATTCAAAAAACTGAAATAAATATTTAGTAACACTAATATTTTTTGAATAAGTAGTTTGAGCATTGTTTGACCATAGTTTGACCACAGTTTGACCATAGTTGACCAAAATTCAAAAAAATTGAAATAATTATTTAGTAACACTAATATTCTTGAATAATTATTTAGTAACACTAATACTTCTTGAATAAGTAGTTTGACCATAGTTTGACCAGATTTAACAAAAATTCAAAAAAACTGAAATTTGAGCATAAATTTTTTTCCTTTTAGAATTTGAGGATTCTAACAATTTGCAAACAAGCCGTAGGCGGTCAAAATTGGAAGCGGATTTTCGTTCTGAACATTTTGATATATTATACGTTTTTTCCGACATTGTATGCAAAAGTTATAGCCGTTTTACATTTTCCCTACATTTTTTGCAAAACATGTCCAAATTTAAGTTTTTTAATTTTCCTAACTAGTAGATGTAGTAATATAACTACCTCTCGAAGGATTTTATTTTTTGAAGTTTTTATAATTTTCTTTTGATTTTTTGAAACAAAAAGGCGAT
>NC_041386.1:54989485-55051103 GCF_002162155.2 Triticum dicoccoides | reverse complement strand
GGGGGAGGGTAGAGTTTGAAAATGGGACCTTTAGTCCCGGTTTGAGACACAAACCGGGACTAAAGGGCATTGCACCCTTTAGTCCCGGTCTGTGTCTAAAACCGGGACTAAAGGTCTAATCTTTAGTCCCGGTTTCAGAGACAAACCCGGACTAAAGGGCATCGCACCCTTTAGTCCCGGTTCGTGCCACAAACCTGGACTAAAGGGCTCAGGTGAACCGGGACTAATGCCTTAGCCGCACGAACCGGGACCAATTCTCACATTAGTCCCGGTTCATGACTGAACCGGGACTAATGGGCTGACCCGGCCTGGACCTTTGCCACCTTTTCTACTACTGAAGATGGATACATTCTGAGAGGCATGCCTTTCATGTCAACGTCACGACCAAGAGTTCTCAGTATGTTCCATGCTAAACACATTATATGCGTTTCCCAAGTGCAAAGGTAAAGTTTACTCACCCTGAGCCATTCAAACACAAGCCATGCCTAGCCGAATCCTCGGGTGCCCTCCATACAATCAACTTTCCGGGGGAGTTTGTTTCCTTGTTTATCGTTTTGATCATGGGACTGGGCATCTAATTACCAGCTATAACACCACCACTATCATGCTATAGTAATCTCACCTCTAATGATGCCATGTCATCATGATTACTATGTAAATTTCCCCTGGATAAAAAATCTAAGTCAAATTCAACATTTAAATTTAAAGTGAGAATATAAATTCACAAACATGGTTGGAAAATAGTTCACCATTTAGAAAATATTCCAAAACAGATATTGCTAAAGAAAACAACATTTTACTTGCTAAAATGAGCCCTAGCATTTAATTCAATGCCAAACCAACCTTTTTAAATATTTTTTTAATTTATAGAAATTCAAACAAATTCATATGACTCCCAAACTTTTCGTGGCAGTCCCAAATATTCCAATGTAATTATGCGGCCAAGTCCCACATTTTACAAAATCCATTTGGCAGCTCAAAATATAACAAATTAGTTTGTGTAAAAAGAAAACAAAGAAAAATAAAGAAAAGGGAAAAGAACAGAGGAACATTGTGTTGCTGAGCCTAAGTCAAACAGTGAGTGGCCCAACCCATTAAGCTGGTCTCCCTTAACCTCCTGCTCTCTCTCCCCGCCTGTTGAGACGCGTGACCAGATCATCGACGCCGGCTGGATCTTCGACATGAGGCACTACAAGAGACTGTCAGGAGGTGGATAAGGAACCCTGTGATGCGTTGGACAACCCTAGACTCCATATCTCCCCTCTCTCACTTGCCCCCTTCCTTTTCTTCGAAGGCTGACGCTGCCATCGCCGTCGCCTTGACTCCACCATGACTAGTGGCCTCCCCATGCAGTGAGACCTTGTCCAGGAGCTCCGCACCATGCTATTATATTATCCATCCTCGATGTTTTATATGCATTATTATCCAATTTTATATCATTTTTGGGACTAGCCTATTACCCTAGTGCCCAGTGCCAGTTGCTATTTTTCCTTGTTTTTTTCTTTTATAGAAAACCAACACCACACGGAGTCCAAACGGAATGAAATTTTTAGACGATTTCTCATGAACAAGAAGACACCCACGAAGCTTCGGTAGGAGGCTAGAAGGCCCACAAGTGAGCCACAAGCTCACCAGGAGCACCCTAGGGGGGTTCCCTATGAGCTTGTGGCCCCCCATGGCTCTTCTAACCCTAATCTCCATTCTATTAATACACAAATATTCCCTAGAGACCAGAGGGCGCACCAAAAGTACTTTTCCACCATCGCAAGTTTTTTTCCTCGTGAGATCCCATCTTGGGGCCTTTTTCAGTACTCTGCCGGAGGGGGGTGTCGGTGTCAAAACCGGCGGATCTCGGGTAGGGGGTCCCGAACTGTGCGTCTAGGCCGGATGGTAACAGGAGGCAGGGGACACGATGTTTTACCCAGGTTCGGGCCCTCTTGACGGAACTAAAACCCTACGTCCTGCTTGATTAATATCGATGATATGGGTAGTACAAGAGTAGATCTACCACGAGATCAGAGAGGCTAAACCCTAGAAGCTAGCCTATGGTATGATTGTATGTTGTGATTGTTGTCCTACGGACTAAAACCCTTCGGTTTATATGGACACCGGAGAGGGATAGGATTACACAAGGTCGGTTACAAAGGAGGAGGTATCCATATCTGTATTGCCTAGCTTGCTTTCCACGCCAAGTAGAGTCCCACCCGGACACAAGACGAAGTCTTCAATCTTGTATCTTCATAGTCTAACAATCCGGCCAATGGAGATAGTCCGACTGTCCGGAGACCCCCTAATCCAGGACTCCCTCAGTAGCCCCTGAACCAGGCTTCAATGACGATGAGTCCGGCACGCAATATTGTCTTCGACATTGCAAGGCGGGTTCCTTCTCCGAATACATCACAGAAGAATTTGAATACGAGGATAGTGTCCGACCCTGCAAAATAAGTTCCACATACCGCCGTAGAGAGAATAATATTTTCGTAAATATAATTTGCTGACTCGTTTTGGCAGCATGACATTGTGTTATGGCCCGGTCATTATTCGAACCGTTTTTCTTCAAGCAGCTCCACACATAACGCGAGGCGGTTTCTTGACACGTCTTGTCAAAGCAGAGATTGTGTTCCCCCAATTACGGGATTCTCATTAATGCGGTCGTGGGTAACCCAACTTTGTCTAGGACTCCTAGATTATAGGCAAGTCCTAAACAGCTACGGAGAGGACGCTTGATATTCACCCTCTTTATAAAGGGACAAGGTTTTCGCTTTTTCCCTCTCGTGCTCAATCAAACCCTTCCCCCACCTCGAGTTCTAACACCCAAATCCCAGGTTAGGTGCTCCGGATCTTCAATCATGTCCGGATCCAGCCTTCAAGGCCGATGGATGGCCTCCTCCGTGACGGAAGAGGACATCAAGAAGTTGAGGGAGGCCAGATACCTGACCGCCGAGGTTTCGCATCGGCTTCCTGCTCGAGGGCAGGTCGTCCCTAGTCCCGAACCTAACGAGAACGTCGTGTTCGTTTCCCACTTCCTCCGAGGCCTAGGCCTCACTCTGGATCCCTTCGTCAGGGGTTTGATGTTCTATTACGGGCTAGATTTCCATGATCTAGCTCCGGACACCTTTCTCCACATCTCGACAATTATTTTTGTGTGTGAGGCCTTCCTCCGTATTACCCTCACTTCGGCTTGTGGCTCAAGACCTTTGAAGTGAAGACGAAGGTGATCGAGGGGCAACATGCAGTGTGCGGTGGTGCATCAATAGGCAAGATGGCAGGAGCTCCATGGCCGGAAGGTTCCTTTCCAAAGGTGTCCGAATTATGGCAGCGGGAGTGGTTTTACGTCAGAGCTCCCAGAAGTGCCAAGTGGGTGGCTCCCCCGCTTTCCGTTCGGGCCCCCCACCACAACTGATGTCATGGATTAGCAGAGGTCTGAGCTGGGGTCCAGCCAAGGACGTGCCTATACTGCAAAGCCGCATCCGAGATCTCTTCGAGGAAGATTTTAATTTGGTTGCGGTAGTACAAGTTATGCTGGTTCGTCAAGTCCAGCCTTGCAAACGCCGGTCCCTTCGCTTGTGGGAGTTTAACCCAGAGGGACCGCGTGCCATTCAAAGTTTCCTCGGCCTGATGCACGAGGAGATGTACAAGTCATTCCTCGGACCTCAAGTAGAGTGTCCGGATATTACCGAGGACGTGGGCCTGAGCAGTAACCGCGCCACCGAACAAGTACAAGATCCTCTGAACGAACACACTATCTTTTATTCGTCATGAAGTTATTTCTAAGAGTTCGCTTTTCGACCAGGACTGGCTAACAAAGGCGAAGATGATTCGGTGTTTGGCCCCCCTCCCCGAGGGTTTGGAAAATCCGGTACTGGAAAAGATGCTCGAGGTCGCACCTTGCCCGGAGCCCTCGAAGGAAGATACGGGGGGGGGGATAATACGGGCGGACATGGGCCCCCACCGCTGCCTGTTCCAACCGAGGGAATGAGTGTCTCCATAAAGGAGGATAACCGGGGGAGGAAAAGGACCGCTTCTGAGGATCCGGAAGCCGAAGCCTCCAAACGGGAGAAGAATTCTCCCATAGAGGGTCCTGCCTCGGGGGGTGCTTTAGCCGCACAAAGTCCACGGGGGGGATCAGCCCACCAACGAGTTGTAAGTGATCCAAATACTTTAATAGTAAAGGTATGCTATCCTTTTTCTTAGAAAATAACCACCGCATATATCTTGCAGTTCGGGCCTTAACCCCTCTCAGCTGAGCTCGTCTTTGGGGGATCTTCTTCCAGAGATGATGGACAGTGAAACGCCTCCCCCGGACTCCTCCGCTCAAGAAGCGGGCGACCCCGCAGTGTCATCACGGAGGGCCTCTCCGGATCCGGTGAGGCCAGAAGATAATCCCATAGACCCCTGAAGTCCCCAGCGTCCGGCTCCCGAAGAGAGCAGACAAAAGAGTTGGACACCGTCTGGTATGCGGTCGGACGTTCTGAGGGAGTTGGTGGGGCGAGCGGCCATCTCAGAAGAACATCATACTCTGATGGGTACGGTGATGGAGAGAATTTCATCCGCCGAAAGCGGATTACATGAAGCCTTTAAGAGTCTACTGATAGGCTTTGAGGTACGTGAGATAATATGTGATAGTACTGCACATGTTAGGTGTGCCCTGTGTAGATAGTAGCCCCTGAGACTCTGGTGGTCGTCGAGTACGGCGGAAAACAGAGGATCATATTCCCAGGTAATAACCAGACTGCCCCTATGTGCAGGTGGTGGAAGCTCCGGTGGCTAGCCGGACTAGTGAGTTTGCCAAATTAAAACGACAACTGGATACGGCAGACGCCGACGTTGAGCTTGTTAACAAGAGGCTTGACGAGGTATAGGGTAAGTGTTATTATCTGGTGAACGCCACATAGTAAGAGCGGCATGATGCCAGTATCTTTAATATGTTGTGACTGCAGATGGAGCTGCCACTGTGGAAACCTTGCGGGCAGAACTTGCCCGAGCCAAGGAACAAGCGAGGATTAGTAATGCGGCTTCTTTGAAGGCGGCCGAAGAGTTGAAAGCCGAGAAGGCCGCACATTGCGAGAGCCAAGAGAAGATGGCCAAGATGGCCGTAGAATTAAAAGACACTGCCGACCGTTGCCAGGTCCTTGAAAAAGAAAACCAGGTGAAGGCAACGGACCTTGAGAAGGCCACGATGGCGGACAAAGACACCCGTTCTGCTATGAGAGCAAAGAAGGAGGAGCTGCGGGAAGCCGGGGATATTGTGGCTGGGAAACCCTTCATGTTACGGAGGAAGTTCGGAGATCCACGGTATGCCCCTCTGGATTAGCTGTGGAGTTCGGCAGATGCGTATATGGATTTGGTGGCGAGTGCTGCCGATGCGGCCAAGTACTTCCAAGGTCAGACAGATCGTGAAGTGGACAAGCTGTTCTGGTCGCAATTCAATGTTCCAGAGCCTCCGCAGTCATTGACTGACCAGCTAGCCGAATGGGCCGAACTGAATAGGTTGTCCGGACTTGCCATGAGGTCTGTTGTGGATCAGCTATGGCCGAAAAAGCCAAAGCCGCACAACTATTTCATCTTAGTGCAGCAGTTCCTTGGTGCGGTGCCGCGCATTAATGCGATGAAGAGGTTGGCGTGCATAGAAGGCTCGCGGATGGCCCTTGCCCGTGTTAAAGCATACTGGGTGGAGATGGACGCTACCACTGTTGCGGCGCAGGGTTCGGCCATAGGCCGAGTGGCTGCCGAGCACTATTTCGAGGAGGTTCTCGAGGGTGCTCGTTTGATAGAGGCCCAGTGCTCGAAGAATATTATGTTTGAGTGATGTTTATTCTCATTGTAAACACAATGCTTTTATGAAGTTTTATAAGGCTATGTTTATACTTTTGCCTCAAAGTAGTATGATGCCTCCTGTGCGGCCATTTATGTATACATGTGTAGAAACTAAAAGATTGCAGCCATCGGCTTCAACCCCCACGCTGTCAGGACCCCGATTCTAAGTCACACCGATCTAGCATGTAACCCATCATATCACTTTGCGGCCTCACGCACGGTATTCCCACGGGTTCCACCTTACCTGGCCCGGGACCATTTGCGCCTTTTGGCTCACGTATATGATAGTGTCGCTAGCATCCATATGACAAAAAACCCGAGCCGACATGGCTAGTCGTGAACCAAAAGCGGCACTAACCCATGGGGACAGGCATACATGAATCAACTTCGAGCATGTCGGTCAACAGCGTGTGAATCCGGGCTGTAGCACTGGGCTAACAGGACTCCGGTGAACCGGGTTGTAGCAGGCTAGGCAGGACTCCGGATGTCACCGCATGACATTTCCCCGAAGGGACAGACATAGGAACGAAGTGAATCACATGCCTGCCAGTCAAGTGTTCTGGAGCAGTAGTGCTGGGCTAGAAGGACTCCGGTGAACCGGGCTGTAGCGGACTACTATGGCTCATGGAAACACAAGACTTCATTTCCCCATAAGAGAGGCTACCAAGGATAAACAACTAGCTTGTTGGATCCCACACATACCAAGCATTTCAATCATACACACAATATGCTTGATATGTGTAAATACAACATGGCATCACAACATAACTCTACGACTCAAGTATTTATTCATTAGGCTCCGAAGAGCCAGATATTACAAACATGGGTCTGATGAACCAGCATTCAAGTCATACAAGCAACAAGCACAAGCGGAAGCTTAACTTGTCTGAGTACATACAACTACAAATGAAAAAGGCTGAGAAGCCTGACTATCTACCAGATCCTGCCGAGGGCACAAGATCGTAGCTGATGTATCAAGCTAAACGGCGGAGTCCACACGGAACTACTAGCGAGACTGAAGTCTCTCTGCAAAACATAAAATAAGCAAACTGTCGGTGGGAACGACACCTATGGGATCACAAGAATCCCTACTACGGTTGCGGGGCGCGGGGTCGTGAGAAGAGAGGATCAAACAGATAGCACACGGTTCGTTTATCCAGGTTCAGGCCGCGGGGATGCGTAAAACCCTACTCCTGCTTTGGTGGATTGTATATCTGTGTTCTTGAGCTAGCTATGGGGCGTGAGGAGCTCCAAAAAGCCGAATCCTCCTCCTGGTCGCCTTGGGCCTCCTTTTATAGGAAAGGGGTTGCCACAGTACTACCAGGAGGTGGAAAGGGAAACAGTGATGCGAGGTTATCCCTCGCATTACATGATAACGCGCATTTAATGCGTCTTGCCCAGGTGTCCTTGCTTTATCGGGGACAAGGGAGAGCCCTATCTCGTCCGTCGGCGCACGCGGTGCCATGTAGGCAGGAAGGCAGCTGAGGTGGCGCAGTGGTGGGTCTCCACGAAGATCTGCATGCCGCCACGCAGGTGCCTGCCCAGCTGGTTGGGTCAGCAGCTGCATGCGAATGGCAGTGGAGGTTTGACTGGCGTGGGCCTGATGGTGGCCCAACGGGTGTTCTTGGCAAGGGCCTTGCTGGGGCCCCGGCAAGGGTCTTGCCGTGGCGCCTATTGTCATCCCCGGCAAGGCTCTTGCCGGGGGCCTTGTGGTACTCTTTGGCTGGGATCCCGCCAAGGATCATCATCTTCTAAAGGGTGTATCTGATCTCGAAAGTCTTCACAAAGATCTGCATGCCACCACGGGGATGTCTCCCAAATCCTTGCCCCATGGGGGAAATGGACTCAAGGGTGACTCACTCCGTAGGTGTGGGGCGAGCTGCCACGGCAAGGGTCTTGCCGGGTTTGGTAAAACCGCCTCCTGGCAAGGATCTTGCCGGGAGGGTCTGCTTCGTCCCCTTTGCTCTTTGTGGTCTTGGTCTTGGCGTCGTTCTGCTTCTCCTGAGCTTCGGCCTTAACTTGGCTCACCTCCCTTGCCTTGCTCGGTGTGGTTGTGCCCGTGGCTCAGACTACCCGTGCACAGTTATAGGGGTACAAAAAGCGTATCCCTCTTTTTGTACACCGACAGGAGCCCCCGGGCCTAGGCCACACGTAAGCGCAATCGCGTCGTTGGGCTTAGGCCCAAAAACGGTGAGCGGGCAGGCGGGGCGGTTTTTACCGCGGTAAGTCTCTTCGCACGCTGCGCTTCCCATGCTTCCCGCGCGTGGCGCGTCGTGGGGAGGCGTGTGTGACGTGGGCGGCATGCGTGGGGCTGAGCTCCGCATGCATCCGTCATGTCGTAGTAAAGGGGGAGGTTCGCGCCTTCCCCATAAACGGAGGGAGGAATGGAGGCGCGACCCATTTCTGAACAGGGCCGAGGCGTGGTCTTCAAGGCGTCCACTCCCCACGATCAAGGGGTGGGGAGAGGTCGCCTCACCCGTCGCCTCGGTCCTGCACGCCTGCCACGTGGCTCTCACGCGCTTGGGGTGGTGAACGGTGGAAGCGGGAAACAGGGCCGCCGCGGGCTGGGGCGGCGGGTCGGTCCCAGTTCCCTGCGCCTTCCCAGTCTTGATTGGCTGAGCAGAGCGGCCGAGCCCCCACCCCGTTCCTTTATAAAGAGCGGGAGGGGGGTGGCGTCCCGCATTCCATCATCTCCTCCTTCCTTCAGCTTCTGCTCCCCCCTTCCATCCGTCATGGAGAGAGGGAATCCTGGTCCTTCAATGGTGGCGGCGAGGGTCGCCGCTCGACAACACATCCCTCCTTCTCGTGCACCCGCGGTGGCAGAGCCAGCTGCAAGGGGAAGGGGGAGGGGGCGAGGCCGTGGGCGAGGCCGAGGCGCTCGGGGAAGAGGAGGACAGGGCGGCGCACCGGCCTCGCCTCCGCCAGCAGTTCCTCCCCCCGTGGAGGGCCACGTTGGGGATGACCCTTGCGAGTTCTTCGTCAGGCTACGCTGGACGCCTCGCCGTTGCCTTCGTCTCCCGACTCCATTCACGCAGGAGATGGAGCTGGATCCGCCGGAGTCGTTGTGGCTACGCATGAGGGGCTGCACGATCAGTGGCACGCGGGCCCGGGTCGATTTCCCCGCCCCTCACGTGATGTATCTCTATCGGGGATGGAAGACGTTTGCCCATATCCACCGCTTGACGGTGGGGCTCACTCTCCATTTTAAGCTGATGGAGGTTGGCCTTCTCTCCGTCAAGGTCTTCGGGTGCTTCAGGACCCGTGCAAGATGCTGCGTGGAGAGCTCTTCTGATAGTGAAGACACCTCCTCGGGCAGGAGTGACGAGGAGGACAGTGACAGCGACGACGAGGGTAGTAGGCGGCACGATGACGGGTCCGATTAGGTGTCGGGTGCCGCTCTGTGTGGCACCGGCGACCCCATCATCCGCGTCGCCAGCTCCCAGAACTTCCCGGGGTCGTCTCCTTGGGCGGCTCGCATTGGGAGGCTACGGAAGAGGAAGAGGGCGGGCGGCAAGGCCATCAAGTCGGAGTACACGGGCACCGACGCCTTCCACGCGTGCTGACGTCCTGCCGCCTCGTCTTCGAGCTCTGCTTCCGACGCCGCCATCACCATCCATCCTTCGGACAACCACCGAGATGTTCTCTTGGTGTCTTCTGCTGCCCGTAGCTCGCCTAGGCGCCCCTTTTGCCCTTTTCGCCTCCTTGACCTGCCTCCTGAGGAGAGGGACAAGAAAGGGATTACGGGCATCTTACCTCTTTTTAGTTTGTAAGCCTTCGGGCCTTAGCTGAATTTAAAACTTGTAATCCCATCATTCATGTTTTTCATTCCCTATGGACTGTACCTGAGTGGAATGTTTTTAATGAAAAAGGGATGCTTGCCGGGTCAGTTGTTTGTGGGTAGAACCCATGACAAGGAGTAAATCCTTGATATCTTTAAGATAAACATTTCCTTGCCCGGCAACAGGCCTTGTCGTCTCCCCACTTCGCTCGACCTTTCTCACACCTTTGGCGAAGGCAGGGATGAGGTGGGTTCAGGCTCCTTGTTTCATCCTCTCGCTGCCGCGACTACGACCAAACCTGGCCCTAGGAACGAGCCCTAGGGCCTAGAGTTAGGGGAGCACGGTAGTTTTTAGGAAAAAACGAGGTTTCACATGCCTCTGTCCATAAGGGAATGCATGATAAGGGATGAAGAACTTATCTCAAGCTGTAGCCCTCGGCAACTCTGGTTTGCCGTGGGTGAATCTTTGCTGGATGCCGGGGTCTAGATGCTGGTCTGTCCCTCTTCTCTTTTTCGTCCTCAAGTGATCCGACATGGATACCTGTGAGTCCTGCGAACCAAAGAAGACAAAACAACTGCAAAGAGATGCACACTAGACCTCTAAGCTAGGGGTTAGTCGCCTCTAAGCACTATCAACCCTAACCAAGGACGAGACTCGACCTAGCATGCATGGTATAACTTAGGGCGCCAGCGCTTCATTTATTTATGCTCAGGGTCTGCGCCTGGCTTTATACAAAAGGTGGTTTTCGGGGGGGCCGGCAAGCCACGCCTCACGAGTAAAACTTGCGAAGATGCTCAATGTTCCAGGAGTTACTCACCGGAACGGCATCTTCGGTCTCCAGGCGGACTGCGCCGGTCCTGGTGACTCGTATTACCCGATAAGGGCCTTCCCACTTTGGCGTCAACTTGTTGGAATTCTTGGCCGATTGAACGCGCCGAAGGACAAGCTCTCCTTCCTCAAGGCTTCGGGCATGAACCTTGCGGCTATGGTAGCGGCGCAAGGCCTGCTGGTAGCGTGCTGCTTTTACAGCCACCCGAAGACGATCTTCCTCAAGGAGCATTGCGTCGTCTTGCCGGAGTTGCTCTTGCTCAAGCTCATCATAAGCGAGCACTCGAGGTGACCCGTATATGAGTTTAGTGGGGAGAACTGCTTCTGCCCCGTATATCAGGGCAAAAGGTGTCTGGCTAGTGGCTCGATTTGGCGTCGTCCTAATCGACCAAAGAACCATCGGCAACTCATCAATCCAGCGCCTTCCACTCATGTGCAGCCAGTCAAAGGTCTTGGTCCTTAAGCGTTGCAGTACTTCAGCATTTGCCCTCTCATCCGGTTGCGTGAACTTGTTCCTTGCATCCGCCATGCTAAAAGAGCAGAAAAGATGAGAAGTCAGAATGAGAAGAGAGTGAGTAGTGATCTAGGTCTTTTAGCTTAGTGGTCGTGTCCTATAGTCAGCGTGTGCTCTGATACCATCTTGTAGCGACCAGACCTCAAACGGTCCAATCTCTGTGCTGAGGTGTCATCCCTGGATCAGTAATGCTGACAACACACAGTACTTGAAGGATTTATAATAGAGTAGCAATCACACACTTATTACATCGAGTGTCTCAAAAGAGAACTTATTACAATAAATATGGCTTAAGGCCATCTAAACGATAACATCGGAAGGCTTGGAAGATAAGTGAGTCCATCAACTCCAATGGCATCACTGAATATAGAACCACGACCTAAAAGCACCTTACTCTGAAAAGTCTGCAACATGAGCGTTGCAGCCCGAAACGGGTCAGCACATGGAATATGCTGGCAATGTAACACATAGAGATGCAATGAAAGTAATAGGCTATAATATATACATATTTGGCTGGTGGAAAGCTCTATGGTTACAGTTTTGTGTAAAGCCAATTTTACCCTACTTTAAAGGAATAAATTTTATTTAACTATCATGGTAGTTGTTAAACATTGAGAATGGTTGACAGCATTCTCAATCCCAATTAAGCATCATCATATAAAAAACCCAACAAAATTAATTTAGAGTAACATGATGAGATTCACATGATAATCCAGGTACTAGATACTTGTCAGGACCCCGATTCCAAGTCACATCGATCTAGCCGGTAACACCTCATATCACTTTGCGGCCTCACGCATGGTATTTCCACGGGTGTTGCCTTACCATGGCCCGGGACCATTTGCGCCTTTTGGCTCACGTATATGATAGTGTCGCTAGCATCCATATGACAGGGAACCCAGGCCGACATGGCTAGTCGTGAACCCAAAGCGGCACTAACCTATGGGGACAGGCACACATGAATCAACTTCGAGCATGTCGGTCAGCAGCGTGCGAATCCGGGCTGTAGCACTGGCCTAACAGGACTCCGGTGAACCGGGCTGTAGCAGGCTAGGCAGGACTTCGGATGTCACCGCGTGACATTTCCCCGAAGGCATAGACACAGGAACGAAGTGAATCACATGCCAGCCAGTCAAATGTTCCGGAGCAGTAGTGCTGGGCTAGCAGGACTCTGGTGAACCGGGCTATAGCGGACTACTATGGCTCATGGAAGCACAAGACTACATTTCCCCATAAGAGAGGCTACTAAGGATAAACAACTAGGTTGTCGGATGCCACACACACCAAGCGTTTCAATCATACACACAATATGCTCAATATGTGCAATACAACATGGCATCACAATATGCTCTACGACTTAGAGTATTTATTCATTAGGCTCCGAGGAGTGAGATATTACAAACATGGGTCTCATGACCCAACATTCAGAGCATACAAGTCAAAGCACAAGCGAAAGCTTAACATGTCTGATTACAGACATCTATAAATGAAAAAGGCTGAGAAGCCTGACTATCTACCAGATCCTGCCGAGGGCACAAGATCATAGCTGAGGTAACAAGCTAAACGTCAAAGTCCAAGTGGAACTACCAGCGAGACTGAAGTCTCTCTACAAAACATAAATTAAGCAAACGTGAGTACAAATGTACCCAGCAAGACTTACATCAGAACTAGCTACATATGCATCGGTATCAACAAAGGGGTGGTGGAGTTTGACTGCAGCAAGCCAGCTTTAGCTCAGTGGCTAACAGAACTATGACTGCAAGTAACTCTTTTGAGGTGGCGCACACGAGTCCACAAATTCACCATACCAATACACCACTATGGATCCGCTCCAATCTCCCTGCGAGAACACCATCCATAGCACTCACACTTATCTTGCGCATTTTAGAGTATCCACTTTCACTTGTCTATGAACTATGCAAGGGGTCTAAGTTTCCATATCCGAGGAATCCGGCTATTCGGATAGATGATGATAACCCTGCAGGGGTGTACTTCTTCACACACGCTCTCGCCACGACCTGACTAACCAACAAGTCTCTAGTCCAGGTTTATCGCCTATTCGGGTTCCATCCACAAGGAGATCCGGCAGGGGTGTCGCTCACAGCGCCAAACGATGTGTGCGGGGTTCCCAAGCCCACCATCCGGGTGCCACTTGGTACATCGTGCCACTATGCATAGTCTGTCTCAAGCCCACCTGTACTGGGTGCCACTTGGTAGACTACTAACACTACCTACAAAAACCAGAAACTAATTGCAACTCCTGGACAAAGATCGAGTTGATTAATAAGTCGAGAGAGCTTGGAGCGCCTGGAGCCCAATGTGTGGTAGTAATTGTTCATGGATCACAAACACAGAACTCAGTTCCTGAGGACGGCTGCAATGAGACAACCCACCATGTACTCCTACATGGCCTCTCACCGCTACCTTTACCAAATCATGTTCACATACTTAGCTCACACACAGTAGGACATGTTCATCACCATTCCAATTCATCTCCAATGAATCAGACCTGACTCAACTCTAAGCAGTAGGAGGCATGAAAAACAGGCCTGCATGAGTAGGAACATCAGGGCTCAAACAACTCCCACTCATGCTAGTGGATTTCATCTATTTACTGTGGCAATGACAGGTCATGCAGAGGAAAGGGGTTCAGCTACCGCAGCATGTAACAGTTGAGTCGTTGTTGTCCTAATGTAGTAAAAGAGAGTAGGAGGGAGAGAATGGGATTGTATCAGAATGAACAAGGGGCTTTTGCTTGCCTGGCACTTCTGAAGATAGTATAGCTCTTCATCGGTGTCATCGAATTCATCGCTGGATCAACGTCTACTAAGGGGGACAAACACCGGCAACTGAGAAAGAGCACAATCAACCCATGACGATATGCAACAATATGATGCATGCTATGACATGGCAATATGAATGTGTTTTGGGCTAATGCAACAGAAAGTCATTTTAATTGAAGTGGAATTCAAAACTATATCAAATTCCAACTCCAAACCTATTATGAAATTTGCCCTAATCATGTTTCATCCTAAACAGTGAGGTTAACTTGCTCAAACATGCATGAAAATGGTACAGATGGATTCATTTAATTTTTCTGATAATTTTTCATATATAAATTATTTCATTTGGAGTTACGGTTGAATTTCTATGATTTTTAGAAGTTTAAACAGTTTTCTGGAATTTCCTGGATTATTTAGAAATAAGTAATTCCACAAAATGCATTACTGCATCAGCACTACGTCAGCATGACGTAAGCGAGTCAACGGGGCAGCCCAGGTCAAACTGACCAGTGGGTCCCGTGTGTTAGTAGCTAAACTAGGTTTAGTTAACCCTAATCTACATTAGTTAGCGGGGCGGCCCCACCTGTCATTGAGCCAGAGGAGGTCAAACCCTTGGTCAACTCGGGTTCGCTCCTCCGGCGCCCAAAACAACGACGGAGAGCATCTACGAGCTGCTGGTGATCACGCGCATCCCACGGTGCAAATGGGGCGAGCTGGGGTGGCCGTAATCCTCGCCGGCATCGAGCTCAGCGGCTGCCGGACCTCGGACGTTGGCGGGAACGGCGCTATTGTGCACAACAGGGCGAACCCGTGGGTGTTGCAGGTTCACAGGAGCGGGACGAGCATGCTGGTGATGCTCGGGTGAGCGGACGAGCTCAGGAGCATGGAGCTCGTCGGTCGTGGCCGCGACGAGCTTCGGTGGAGGTGGGGAATGGAGCTAGAGCAAAGACGCGAGCAGGAGAGGAGGGGGAGTTGGTCCATGAGCTCACTGTGGTTGCAGAACGCGTCTCAGTGGGCTCAGGGGAGGTCGGACAAAGTTGGGGCATTGCCGGCAATCTCGGAGGCCGGAGCTGAAGACGACGGTGGTGGCGGCGTTCCCGGGCACCTGGCATTGCGTGACTCGGCGGAGAGAACGAGGACGTCGTCGCGGATCTCATGGGCACGTCTAGGGGCGTAGGGGAGGCCGGTGGTTATGCGAGCGGTGGACGGCGGCGACGGGGCCGCTCGGGAGCGTGCGAGGGTGAGAGAGTAGAGGAGGGAAGAGCGTCTAGAGGGAGAGGGGAACGAACGAGGGGTCGAGGAGGCACCGAGGAGAGGACGCGAGGCGTCGCGGTGGCTAGGCGGCGCAGGCAGGTAGCCTGGTGGCGTGGCGCCCGCAAGCGCACCGTGCGCTGTCCCTCCTCTGCCTACATGCAGAGGTTAGGGATGACTGGCACCAAGCCAGATGGGATGGGCCAGCACAGGTGAGGCCCAAGTAAGGTTCCCTCTGTGTCTTATTCTATTTTTGTTCTATTTTCTATTTATGCAAATTTGTTTAAATTTTGTTTCCAAACCAATCACTTTTAAAAATTCTGAAAATAGTTATGGGCACTAAATGAATCATTCCAGAGGCCCTCAACTAATTCCAAAATTGATGGGGTATTTAAAAATATTAATAGTATTTAAATGCTCCAATTCAAATACAGTATGAATTAATTCAAAAAACCAGAATGGCCTAAAAATATGTTCATCATTTTTGGCAGAGGTTTTTAGCCAATTCAAAAATGATGAACTTTTCTGCAGGGCATTTGGGTTCATTGAAAATATTTTTTATTGAACCTAGTTGAATTCTTTTGATGCTAGGGTTTCAACAATCCCCATTTCAACTTTAATTGAAAAATAAACATGATGCATGGATGCTTTAAGGCAACTAATGGCAAGCAAAATTCTAGGGCTGTGACAACTCACCCCCACTAAAACAAGAATCTCGTCCCGAGATTCAAGCGTGAGGTAAGAAGACAGAGGGGTCACAAAGCTAACATGATCTTCATGATCCGATTGCCCTTCTCGAAGATGTTGATTCATTTCTCCAATTGATCTTAACGTCTTTGCGTTTGTGCTCTTCATCCAACATGATGGCGACAGAAGGAAACTCTACAGGAAACGATCTTCTCAAAGATCGAGCAACTCAAGATCAACTCATGGAGTGAGATGTTGAAACATCTCTTGGGCTGAGACATAAAACACACATCGAGAGAGATGGGAGGTAATAGATGACAAGGGGTCAAATTGGTAGGCAACAATTCCACGCTGGAGTAGGATGGTGCATGGTTTCAAAGTAGCGAGGAGGTAATTGCCATGATTCCATAACGGGACACCTTAGGGAAAGGTGACTCGTAGAGCATTTCCCTTAAGTGGCAAAAATAATTACTTTTGATACAAAGATTATTGAAACTCTTTATACCAGCCTGAGGTAATTACAATCGATCATTGGAAGGGGTTCGAAAGAATGGCATACTCCGACTAGGATGGATGATGTGGACTACCTTGTTGAAGACAATGAAATGGATGAATTTTAGCTTATCATTGGAAATGGATGGGACCCATGGTAAGTCCACTTTTGAAGATGATCCTAAACAACAACTACTGAGGTGCAAGCTGGGAACAAAATGCAAATGTTGGGAATGATTCTGGTAACTGGGGAAGAACTCAACAGTCGAGAGTGTTTCCAACGTTCCAATGGTTATAGAATCATCGAAGAAACTAAGAGCACAAGGATCCCCAAGGAACAACCTCAAGAATAGGTCACACTAAGTCCTCATGGAGAAGATGGTCAAATAGCTCAATCAAGATACTACAATGATAGATCTTCTGGCTAGGTGTGTCGGCCAGAGCATCAACCTCGTCGGGACCTACATCATAGATCTTGGAGATGTTCCAGCCATCATATCTGCCTGAGATTCAGATCTGATTGGTAACATGATTCTTTTTTGACAACATGTCTAGAAAAGAAGGGTTGCAACACAAGTCGACGAGATAACGTTGCGAGACTCTCGAGAGATGAACTATGATAGCATGCTCCAAAACATGAGCTGGTTCTGCTACACACATGTGAGCATGTTGTTCAAGACAAGAATGACCACATAGTAGTCTTATAATAAAACACTATCGAGTTCTGGTCGGGAAACATCATCAAGGGCTTCGAAGTCTTTGCATAAGTCTTGCTCTTAAGAAGAGACTTCTTCTCCTTGAAGAATCAATCAGTGGCTTGGTGTGCTAGGGATACATATAGAATGAAGGTTGCAAGTCTCCAAACCACATAATACTTCGCACGTACGCATGACTGACTTGGGATAGTTCCAGAGGAAGTGACATTAACTTTCTCGAATTCACGGCGGCAACTTGCATCAAATGCACATGTATTCGAGGAAGTCACTTCTTTCATCCGAACATATGCTTCATGGACGGGACATGAAGATAATTCTTATAAAAGTTTCCAACATTACCTAGATGTTCGACATGAATCATGGACAAGATAAGGATGTCGTCGATGGGATCAACATCAATTCATCCAGGTTCCCATGAAGATGGAATTCCCCGACTATGTGAACAAGCTGGTAGCATTGGTCAGACCAAAGGATGTAATGGTGTATGCCCGAGGAATCAATCTCCAGTAAGACAACATTACGAACATTGTTGGTTCTAATTTGATTTGAGGATAGCCCACAGTCAAATAAAAAGTTTGGACAAGACAATAGATCCAACAACTGATCGCGAGGACCAATCATGGAAGATATCATCTTTCTTCAACACACACACACACATACAAAAGATATCCCTTAACACAAACTAAGTCAGCTTTTATCTTCCAACTCTCCAAGTTGTTGTTTAGCTTAACCAATTAGCTCAGGGGTATCCAACACAGATTCTTGGAGAAGGGATGGTTACAAGAAACCAACTTGATCACGAACTCAACATAGCGGTCAGGTGACAACCTGGTAACACTTCCGAGAAGACATTCGGAAAATCACGAACCACCGATATGTTACTAAGATTGAGAACAATCTTGTTTTTCAAGGCAAGACAATATGATCAAAAGAGCAGGGGATTGACACAATCCTAACTCGTTGGCCGAAGAGTGCACCAGGAAAAATGGACTAGGTAACACGATCAATCCTAGGATGATGATTGAATAACCAACACGCTAAGAATGAGATTGTTGTCCATTAACTACCAAGCAACGTGGTTGCTAGGAGTATTGATTTCACACATCACAATTCACTTGTCAGTATTCCAGTTACAATAACACAGAGACCAAGGAATGAACGATGATGGCAAGAAGTGTCACTTCAACAAGAATTCATAAGGGTTGGTGCAATCCTCATGAGATTCCTGACATAAAGGGGGCAACACTCCTAGGTAGAGCAGAACAAAAGCTGGATTAGCATTTTGATCTTCGGAGTACAACTACTTTGACCCAATCCTAGGAATGGATGAGGTACTGGAGTTTGTTTCTCCTAGTCATTCCGGAATAGAATGGCTTGATGGACCACAAGAATAATAGGCATCGATTAACACGGATGCACAACTATTCCTGACTATCAATTGATAGACTAGGGTCGGAATATAGCTGAGGAGGGTCACTCAAGGAACATATAACTTCTGAGTTGTGGATGCATAGATTAGTATGTCGAACCAAGTTCTACATGTTTCTTCCGGATAACCCATGCAGAGAGGTAGGACTGGCAGAGTCACAATTATGAATGGAGAACTCCTCAAGAGTACTCTGATTGTGATCTTTTGGTTCAAATAACTTATGCCATATTGGCTCATGGTATTGGAAGAACGATATACCACATACCTCGAGGACTATCACATGGTTAGTAATATCTTAAGGGAACTAGCGAATACTAACAACATGAAATAGGGTGAATCTCGAGTTCAAAACCCAGTATTAGAATACCTACTAACTAAATAACATCACGGGATGCTTTCAAGAAAGGTGGCCAGAATCATCACACCGGGAACACAAAACATTGCTAGATTACTAGGTGACTCCCTAGGACACCTAGGGTCATAATAATAGCCCCAACATATATGTCAAGGCAATGGAGTACCTCAACATACTGATTAGTGTGCTTAATCTGGCCCAAGAGGACATCGGAAACGGGATGAAGAGATTTGCAAATGCATCAGACTGTTTAGAAACCTGGGATGACTCGGACAACATAACAGTTGTAAATGCTCAAAAGATTTGAGACATCCTGCAAAAATGGTGGCATAACCACTCAACATCACCATATCAAGGTTCTGAGGCCAGCTATGAACATATGGAAGTAGTAGGAACTGAACCGAGGCTTGAACTCAACAATCCTAGGCAACTACGGTTTAGTAACACGTCATCCTGAGAGATAGAAGAGAAGGCTAGTTCTTAACCCCGTAGAAAAGATAAGATGACTCAGATCAGAAGGTCATGAGGATAAGGAGTAACAGGAGCCTTACATTCCCTTCCACAATCAATTCCCTTATATAACTAAAGCATTTGTAGACACGACTTCGACTAGCTTGGCTTGGTAATCCTACAGGTAGTCAGGCTCTGATACCAAAGCTGTCAGGACCCTGATTCCAAGTCACATCGATCTAGCCGGTAACACCTCATATCACTTTGCGGCCTCATGCACGATATTTCCACGGGTGTCACCTTACCATGGCCCGGGACCGTTTGCGCCTTTTGGCTCACGTATATGATAGTGTCGCTAGCATCCATATGACAGGGAACCCAGGCTGACATGGCTAGTCGTGAACCCAAAGCGGCACTAACCTATGGGGACAGGCACACATGAATCAACTTCGAGCATGTCGGTCAGCAGCATGCGAACCCGGGCTGTAGCACTGGGCTAACATGACTCCGGTGAACCGGGCTGTAGTAGGCTAGGCAGGACTCCGGATGTCACCGCGTGACATTTCCCCGAAGGGACAGACACAGGAACGAAGTGAACCACATGCCGGCCAGTCAAATGTTCTGGAGTAGTAGTGCTGGGCTACCAGGACTCCGGTGAACCGGGCTGTAGCGGACTACTATGGCTCATGGAAGCACAAAACTACATTTCCCCATAAGAGAGGCTACTAAGGATAAACAACTAGGTTGTCGGATCCCCCACATACCAAGCATTTCAATCATACACACAATATGCTCAATATGTGCAATACAACATGGCATCACAACAAGACTCTATGACTCAGAGTATTTATCCATTAGGCTCTGAGGAGCGAGATATTACAAACATGGGTCTCATGACCCAACATTCATAGCATACAAGTCAAAGCACAAGCGAAAGCTTAACATGTCTAAGTACAGACATCTATAAATGAAAAAGGCTGAGAAGCCTGACTATCTACCAGATCCTGCCGAGGGCACAAGATCGTAGCTGAGGTAACAAGCTAAACATCGAAGTCCAAGCGGAACCACCAGCGAGAGTGTAGTCTCTCTGCAAAACATAAATTAAGCAAACGTGAGTACAAATGTACCCAGCAAGAATTACATCAGAACTAGCTACATATGCATCGGTATCAAAAAAGGGGTGGTGGAGTTTGACAGCAGCAAGCCAGCTTTGACTCAGTGGCTAACCTGAACTACGACTACAAGTAACTCTTTTGAGGTGGCGCACACGAGTCCACAAATTCACCATACCAATACACCACTATGGATCCGCTCTCGTCTCCCTGCGAGAACGCCATCCATAGCACTCACACTTATCTTGCGCATTTTAGGGTATACACTTTCACTTGTCTAGGAACTATGCAAGGGGTCCAAGTTTCCATATCCGAGGAATCCGGCTATTCAAATAGATGATGGTAACCCTGCAGGGGTGTACTTCTTCACACACGCTCTCTCCACTTACCGCCCTGTACACGTCATGTACCTCGGCAACCTTCAAGCGGAAGCCGGGCGAGGGTGTCGGCCACGACCTCACTAACCAACAAGTCTCTAGTCCAGGTTTATCACCTATTCGGGTTCCATCCGCAAGGAGATCCGGCCGGGGTGTCGCTCACGGCCCCAAACGATGTGTGCAGGGTTCCCAAGCCCACCATCCGGGTGCCACTTGGTACACTGTGCCACTGTGCATAGTCAGTCCCAAGCCCACCTGTACCGGGTGCCACTTGGTAGACTACTAACACTACCTACAAACACCAGAAAATAATTGCAACTCCTGGACAGAGATCGAGTTTATTAATAAGTCGAGAGAGCTTGGAGCGCCCGGAGCCCAATGTGTGTTAGTAACTGTTCATGGATCACAAACATAGAACTCACTTCGTGAGGACGGCTGCAATGGGACAACCCACCATGTACTCCTACATGGCCTCTCACCGCTACCTTTACCAAATCGTGTTCACATACTTAGCTCACACACAGTAGGACATGTTCATCACCATTCCAATTCATCCCCGATGAATCAGACCTGACTCAACTCTAAGCAGTAGTAGGCATGACAAACAGGCATGAATGAGTAGGCACATCAGGGCTCAAACAACTCGTACTCATGCTAGTGGGTTTCATCTATTTACTGTGGCAATGACAGGTCATGCAGAGGAAAGGGGTTCAGCTACCGCAGCATGTAGCGGTTGAGTCGTTGTTGTCCTAATGCAATAGAAGAGAGCAGGAACGAGAGAGTGGGATTGTATCGGAATGAACAAGGGGGTTTTGCTTGCCTGGCACTTCTGAAGATAGTATAGCTCTTCATCGGTGTCATCGAATTCATCGTTGGATCAACGTCTACTAAGGGGGGACAAACACCGGCAACAGAGAAAGTGCACAATCAACCCATGACGATATGAAACAATATGATGCATGCTATGACATGGCAATATGAATGTGTTTTGGGCTAATGCAACAAAAAGTCATTTTAATTGAAGTGGAATTCAAAACTATATCAAATTCCAACTCCAAACCTATTATGAAATTTGCCCTAATCATGTTTCATGCTAAACAGTGAGGTTAACTTGCTCAAACATGCACGAAAATGGTACAGATGGATTCCTTGAATTTTTCTGATAATTTTTCATATATAAATTATTTCATTTGAAGTTACGGTTGAATTTCTATGATTTTTAGAAGTTGAAATTGTTTTCTGGAATTTCCTGGATTATTTAGAAATAAGTAATTCCAGAAAATGCATAACTGCATCAGCACTACGTGAGCATGACGTAAGCGAGTCAACGGGGCAGCCCAGGTCAAACTGACCAGTGGGTCCCGTGTGTTAGTAGCTAAACTAGGTTTAGTTAACCCTAATCTACATTAGTTAGCGGGGCGGCCCCACCTGTCATTGAGCCAAGGGAGGTCAAACCCCTGGTCAACTGGGGTTTACACGCCAGTGGCTCGACGCCAGCGACGACAGGTGCGGCGGATGGCTCGGGTTCACTCGTCCGGCGCCCAAAACGACGACGAAGAGCATCTACGAGCTGCTGGTGATCCCGCGCAACCAACGGTGCAAACGTGGCGAGCTGGAGTGGCCGTAATCCTTGCTGGCGTCGAGCTCAGAGGCTGCCAGACCTCAGACGTTGGTGGAAATGGCGCTATGGTGCACAACAGGGCAAACCCATGGGTGCTGCAGGTTCACAGGAGCGCGGCGAGCACGCTGGTGATGCTCGGGCGAGCGGACGAGCTCAGGAGCATGGAGCTCGTCGGTCGTGGCGGCGGCGAGCTTCGGCGGAGGTGGGGAACGGAGCTAGAGCAAAAATGCGAGCAGGAGAGGAGGGGGAGTCGGTCCATGAGCTCACTGTGGTTGCAGAACGCGTCTCAGTGGGCTCAGGGGAGGTCGAACAACGTCGGGTCATTGCCAGCGGTCTCGGAGGCCGGAGTTGAAGACGACGGTGGTGGCGGTGTTCCCAGGCACCTGGCGTTCCGTGACTCGATGGAGAGAACGAGGACGTCATCGCGGATCTCAGGGGCACGTCTAGGGGCGTAGGGGAGGCCGATGGCTATGCAAGCAATGGACGGCGGCGACGGGGCCGCTCGGGAGCGTGCGAGGGAGAGAGAGCAGAGGAGGGAAGAGCGTCCAGAGGGAGAGGGGAACGAATGAGGGGTCGACGCGGCGCCGAGGAGAGGACGCGAGGTGGTGCGGTGGCTAGGCGACGCAGGCAGGCAGCCTGGTGGCATGGCGCCCGCGCGCGCGCCGTGCGCTGTCCCTCCTCTGCCTACTGGCAGAGGTTAGGGATGACTAGCACCGAGCCAGGTGGGCTGGGCCAGCACAGGTGAGGCCCAGGTAAGGTTCCCTCTCTGTCTTATTCTATTTTGTTCTGTTTCTATTTATGCAAATTTGTTTAAATTTGGTTTTCAAACCAATCACTTTTAAAAATTCTGAAAATAGTTATGGGCACTAAATGAATTATTCCAGAGGCCCTCAAATAATTCCAAAATTTTTGGGGCATTTAAAAATATTAATAGTATTTAAATGCTCCAATTCAAATACAGTATGAATTAATTCAAAAATCCAGATTGGCCTAAAAATATGTTCATCATTTTTGGCAAAGGTTTTTAGCCACTTTAAAAATGATGAACTTTTCTGCAGGGCATTTGGGTTCATTGAAAATATTTTTTTATTGAACCTAGTTGAATTCTTTTGATGCTAGGGTTTCAACAATCCCCATTTCAACTTTAATTGAAAAATAAACATAATGCATGGATGCTTTAAGGAAACTAATGGCAAGCAAAATTCTAGGGCTGTGACAATACTCAAGATGTCCATAACTAGGGACACGGCTAACCATGATTAGTTTATACACTCTGCAGAGGTTTGCGCACTTTTCCCCACAAGACTCGATCTCCTCCGTTGGGATTCTCGCACTACATGGTGTTTGAGAAACGGATGACCGAGACATAGTCTTTCAGAAGCGCTAGCACCTTATGATCGGGTAGACCATTACACCTACTTTCCCCTACATCTGCTAGTCTACCACTGTAAGTGTTCGCACGACTTAATCAACTATGCTAGAGCCCATAGTAGCTTGTGGCTGCACATGGAAGTTTCTAGCATGAATAATCTCATGATCCCTTTGAGCCTGGGTGGCGGTCCAAAAGAAAAACAGGCAATCGTTGGAATACCCAGGTGCCTCAATCCACCCAGATGTGTATTTAAGTTGTCACCTTAGATAAACCATTAATTTAACAATCTCACATCTGTCATGGTTACACTCACCCAATTGTGGATATCATGGCAAAATAAGCAAACGTAGAAGTAACTCCCAAAGGTTTGATAATAAACAGGTGATAGGTACTACCTCATCTACTTCCCAAAACCCAAAATTTAATTAGATCCTTATCACGCAATGTGTGAGGATTGATCTAATGCAATAAAAACTGGGTAGTAGGAGGTATGATCAAAGTGTTACTTGCCTTGCTGATGATCCACAAAACCTAGCGATTCGAAGTAGCAAGAGGCGCACTCCGGGTACTCTATCGCAAACGAACAAGCATACAATAGGTACTCAACTAATGCACAGGTAAAACTCAAATAAGAGATCTAACCAGAAAGTTCAAGTTAAGAACTCCGGTTGGCAAAAGAATTAAATCGAACGAAGCAACGAAAGACAAATGGCAAAAGAAACAGGCTTCGTTTACTATTCTTGATCTAGGGCAATTTTTACAGTGGCAAAATCTTGTTTGAGTTAGTTAAACGGAAGGAGGGTTTTGAGACGAAACTCCAGGCGCTTGAATCGCCTGATTCCGATAAACGAGCGAAAAGTTATACTAGAACGAAAATAGGATCAGGAATCGCGATAAAAAAAATCATGGATTTAATCCAAGAAAAAGGAAAACGACGAACACATTAATGAACGATGAACGATGAACGCGTTCATTGAAACGAACGAACGAGCGAACGCTCTCTAATTAACTAAATCGAAAAAAAACCGATCGAACAAAAAAAAGATCTAAGTTTTTTTTTTAAACCGATAGGTTTTCTTCGCGAAAACTGAGGCAACGACGTCAACCTCGGCGGCTCCGGCGAACGGCGGCGGCACGGCTCCGGCGATCGTCGGCGACGACGATGGGGCTACGCGGGTGGCGGGTGGCGGCGCGGGGCAGCGGGGCGGCGGGGCGGCGGCGGAGGCGCGGGGCGGCGGCGGCGGCGGTCGCGGGTGGCGCCGCGGGGCAGCGGCGCCACGGGGCGGCGGCGCGGCGCGGCGGCTAGGGTTAGGGTTTCGGGCCTCGGGCGGCGCTATAAAAATGCCTCGGCGATGGAGTCCTGGCCGGATACAGCCCGTAGTTCGGTTCAGACTCGTTTTTTTAAATAGTTACGCTGAGAAAAAAATTAAAATAAATACTAAACAGACTCCAAAAATCCCGAAATAAATTTTCCCCGGCTTCTAGAATCAAGCCGCATAGGATGAACCTTTATTTGGGGCCCAACTGCAATTTTGAAAAACACGTATTTTTCCTAAATTCAAATAAAATAGCAAATAAAACCAAAATAAAATCTTATTTGTTTTTTTATTAAATCCACAATATTTCTTTATTTTGGGAAAGTCATTTTATTCCCTCTCTCATATTTTTGTAATATAAATAATTGAAGATAAAATAAATAAAATCAAATGATCCTATTTTCCAAATTTGAGAAAACTCAAATATGAAAATAATGAAATGCCCAACTCTCTCCGAGTGTCCTTGAGTTGTGTAGAATTTTCTAGGATCAACCAAAATGCAATAAAATATGGTATGCAATGATGATCTAGTGTATAACATTCCAAATTGAAAATTTGGGTTGTTATACCCGTGGTGTGGAGGGCTGGATGTACAGTAGACAGTGGAGGGGTGGTTGAATAGGACCCCGTGGTGTGGAGGGCTGGATGAACAGTAGACGGTGGAGGGGTGGTTGAATAGTAGCCGGTGGAGTAGCGCGCGGTGGAGGCTGAATGAATAGGAGCCCGTGGAGGCTAGATGAACAGGAGCTCATGGAGGCTGGAGGAGGTCGACGGTGGAGATGAACAGTATCTCGTGGAGTCCCGTTTTGTGGTACACCACGCCCCTCTCGATGAATAGGACCCCTTTTTCGACCGTAGCGCTCCAGCACAAGTCCGTTTCCTCTGTTTTGCGGTGCGCCACACCCCTCCCGATCAATAGGACCCCCGTCTCGACCGTAGGAGGTCCGTTTCCTCCGTTTTGCGGTACGCCACACCCCTGTCGATCAACCGAACCCCCGTTTCGACCGTAGGAGGTCCGTTTCCTCCATTTTGCGGTACGCCACACCCGTCCCGATGAACAGGATCCCATTTCGAACGTGGCTGGTCGAATACAAGGCCGTTTCCTCTGTTCCGCGGTACGCCAGGCCTCGTTTCGATCGCCTGTTCCGTCCAAGCCCTCCCGATGAACACGACGCATTCCATTGCCTCCCCATGAACACGACGCATTCCGTTGCCTCCCCATGAACACGACGACGACGCTGTTTCTCCGTTCTGACCCAGCCATGTACATGATCCCTGGTCGTACGTATGCGCGAGTAGGCATTCGAGACCCCGCTTGTATGTACACATACGTGGCCGTATTTTCTTTCTTGCACCCTGGCCGCTATACGTACGTGTACATGCTACGTGTGTGCCTCTACTACGACACGTGCGCGCCTCTACTACGACACGTGCGCGCCTCTACATCGACAAGTATGTACGTACACGTTCGCGACCAGAATGACAATGCTACGTACGCTTCGACTAGGTGGGTCCCGACTGTCAGGAACTTCCTTGCCTGCGAAGATGTAGCTGGTGGGTCCCAGCTGTCAGGGGGCGAATCGTTTTATTTTTTTTGCCCGGACGCACTTCCTTGCGTGCGAAGGTGTAGCTGGTGGGTCCCAGCAGTCGGGGGCCTGGTGGGTCCCAGCAGTCAGGGTGGCGAATCTTTTTTTTTCGGACGCACTCCCTTGCGTGCGAAGATGTAGCTCGTGGGTCCCAGCATTCAGGGGGCGAATCAATTTTTCGCGAAATACGGTGGCCCGTCCGGTGGGTCCCCGCTGTCAGGTGGAGGAATAATTATTTTGCGTGTAATATGGAGGCACTTCCTTGCGGCTGCCATGGACCCAGCTGCCAGCCTCTCCACGTACAGTACTCTTCCGATGGAAGTCGGTCGTTGACCACGTTGACCTCGCCGTGCCGAGAGCACCAGGGCGGTGGTCTGGACGACGACGAGGCCTAGGAAGGGGACGACGTGGAGCTGGGGAAGACGCAGCAGTGGAAGCCCGCGCAGAGAGGAGTACGTGGGTTCACTGGTTCGGCTACAGTGTGAGGCTGCCCTCGCCGCAGAATAACAGGGGGTGTGGGTGAGTAGAGGGATGGCCTAGCCAGCGGTGGGAGTAGTATGGGGTGGTGAGGCCTCCGCGGCATCACAGCCGGCCACGGGAGGCAGGAGCACGCGACACGACCGGCGCTGCTTTGGGCGGCTGGAGCAAGAAGACCAGAGGTTGAAGAAGCACTACGGCCGTTGGATGGACATCGTACGATCACTACAACAAGAATTGTTTATATTGACTAAGTTGACAAAGCCCTTGGTACGCGTCAACTTAGTAGGCCCATAGCTAGGATTTGGCAGAGAACATATAGCCCATTTGCGGTTTGTAAGAATGTACTTCCCATTTTTTAATTCTAATGGAATTTACTACAGCCCATTTACAGTTTGTTAAAAGTACAGCCCAACTTCTAGCTAGGACAACGATTAATAATTTCAAACAACCGCTCAAAACAGAATTCAAAAAAATTCCCACATTTTGATGGGATCCAAAATATTTTTATCCGAAATTTCTAGTCAGGTTAAATATAATTTCAAAATAAAGTTGTATTATGTTAAAATCCAACGAAATATTGCGCGCGCAACAAGTAATGAAATTAAAATTTTCAAATTCCAAAAATAATATATTTTTCAAACTAATTACGTGTTTGGTGCATAGTAACTGTCCAGTTATTATAATTACATCCCATTTATTATTTCTTAAAGTCCATTTTCTTGTTAAGCCTAATGCATACCTCCTAGGAAAGTTTGTAGCCCAGCGGGGCGGAGAATAACAAGTTGACCCGGATATTGGGTACAACTGTCGGCCCAGTTGCATTGCTGATGTTGAAAAAAAGCTATTTTTTGTACACACATTTAAAAAAAGTTGTATAGATAAGGAACATTTTTTATACACACATTTAACAATTTTTAAATACATGATTAATACTTTTAAAACATATTATTTTAGTCAACAGTGGGCCCACAGCGAGCGGATGAGGTCACAATACACATATTTTTTAAATACATGATTAACACTTTTGCAAAAACAATTAGCCCACAGCGAGCCAATTAGCTCTGGTCGGCCCACAGTGGGCCGATAGGGGCCAGTCGGCCAGCTGTAGGCCGACTGGAATCCAATCGGCCTGCTGTGGGCCGACTAGGCCTAGTCGTCCTGCAGCGGGTGGACAGTGTATTATTTTTGAAAAAAATTTACCCAGCGTAATATTTATGAAAATTAATAAAAATTGTACTATGTAAAAAAATAGCGAAAAAAGACCTGTGTAGTACAGTACAACCTAACATGGTTACTCAGCCCACATTCAGCGACGCCGGAAAGCCCAAACAAGGCTTCTGTACAACTTTTTGAACTCACTGAGCTCAATTAATAACTTAAGAAAAAAGTTAGATTACAGTGGACCTAATTGAAAGTTGTCACGAGCAAATAAATAATTCAACGGGTCCCACTTGTGCGTGTGCGCACGCGTGTGTGTGTGTGTGTGAGAGAGAGAGAGAGAGAGACCCATCGGTCGATGCTCGTAAATACATCTTTCAGCCATATGCATTGCTGATGCTCAGTAAAAACTTATATAGTTGACACAATCATATAGAACATCATACCACACTGAACTTGCATAAAAAAAATTCACGCGGGCGGCACAATGAGGATGGACGCAGTGGATCGCTACGGGAAGGGCTATGTTGAAACCAATGAAGTCGTACATAACGGTTCATCGTCTTTATCAATGACGGGGAAATATCTTGAATGTTGTGGAAAGAAAACAGACAGACAACACAATAAGCTCTCCTAGCACATTAAGTTGACGTACAACCCTTTCTAAAAAAAGTTCAGGTACAAAATTAGAACAGGTCATAATCAAATGTACTGGCATATTAACTAGTATCTGACAAGATTCAGTTCTTACCTCAAATTAGAGCACATCAGGCAGCCAGCCCTGCCTCTTCTCCCAAAGAAGTAGTGGCCTCCGCCGTGCGATAGAGAAGGCCCTGTGCCATCCATCGTTCCAAGCAACACGGGGAAAGGCTGACATTGACTCCTATAATGGATGTCGTCGACGGACCCTGGCACCAGCGGCGGCGGCAGGACATCGATTGATGGATTGACCACTTCTTCAACATGCACGGACACTCGATACAGGTACATTCATAACGTGGTCCGCGGCGTCCTTGGTGGCGACGAAGAGTACAACCCCGGTTCCTGCATCGGTATCTCAACACCAATCACCTTCGGTATGGTGGACGGCTTCTTCATGCATGCCATAACCATCAGAGCCCAGCTGTCTGGAGGAACAAACATACTTACGAGCTCACCTCCAAGGTCGTCGATAAGCTCGTTCATGGACTCGCTGTTCCAAGCACGTTGAGGCATGCCGTGGAAGGTAAGCTTTGTTAAAAACTCAAGCTCAGAGGGCACCGAGCCCCATCCTGTGTGCCACCGATCAAAGTTCACCAGCGCGCCATCGCAGAACAAACACCGGGAAGATTCGAACACACGACTACAGTCGAAAGTTGTCCGGAACCTAACGACGAAATCAGCCGGTGGCGGACAGACTTCGACGAGCAAGTCACTTATTTGGATGTCGTGCGCAATGCCAAGAGCTTTGACAAGGTCATCCGGCAAGACGGGAGGCAGTCACCCTTGATGGTTACCATCAGCACTTTGCCGGCAAACTGGTCGTCAAGGCAGGACGGCCCTCAGGATCTCTGGCTCGGAGATCCGCGTTGACCAGCGACATGATAGTGCGCTTGAGTACAGGGAGTACAGGAGGGGGATTTCGGGAAACTGGAGTAGGAATCGAGATTCCATAGGTGGGGGAGGGGCGGGAGATTGGGGATGAAAAGGTAGCATGAATTTCGAGCACGCACCAATATGCTCTTGGCGCGCAAGTGCACGAAAACACCGGTGGCGCCCACATGTCGGCCTAAGAGTCCTCATTCATTCTTTTTTGGAGAGCCCGGCCTTTTTTCAGGACCTTTTGAGAGCCCGGTCTGAGAGTCATAATTGACCTATCTGGCATTGCGTTACTACTCGGCCCATATTCAAGGACACCTCACCGGCCCAAACAAGTTTACATCATCGAAAAGGCACTGAGCTCAAATTATATTACTTGAAAAAAGGAGATACACTCTGAACACTGGAGAATGGCGATGCCCTCATTTAGCCCACCAATAGTTCAAGATAATAAATAGTTCGAAATAAAGATATATACAACATTCAAACACTGACTAGTGACTACTACTGACATAAACATCAAGACATGATAGTTCATAAGAAGTCTTGCTACACCACCAAAATGCACCCATCTGCAGCGCTCAGACTCTCGTAATCCAGACGAGAATGGCATTCTAAACAGAAGCAACTATTACATAGTAAGAGTGACATATACGAGGATGACCAAATGAAAAGGAATATGCATAACAAAAGAAAGAACTACCCATCCAGAACCAGCGGCAAAGACAACAAAGTCATTCGAAGAGATGATCCAACACCATCATAATTTGCAGCCCCGCTTCAGCGACCAGTGATCCGGAGACACCAGTACTCCACCCTTTCGATGCAACAGCCCAATTACCTATCAACCTGAAGGCTCGAACCACATCACTGCCTGTCGTAATTGAGACATCCAACGATCAAAGATAATCCGGATGCCTTTGTCATTCTCACCTTCTTTTGGCTGCAGGCTGTATCATTGACAATCAGGGGACTTTGCTCCCGAACTCCTAGGGCTCGCTGTGTAGACATAGTTTTCCATAGCAAACAGAGCCTTTCTGCCATCAAGGACCTTGCCAACGGTGATCTCATGGTTAATCGGATAATTGAGTCCAAGAAACAAAGAGTGTGAACCAAGGCTATTTACCCGCCTCCAACTAAAAAATCCTAAAGGCCCCAACAAGCTGGTATCCTGCTCATAGATGTAACAGCCACTGTCCGGATACTCACGTATTACATGGTGCTTGTATACAGTGGGGTTTTTGCAATATAACTTTTCTGGCTCATGTGTCCGAATGATCTTCAGTCTTTTGTCATCGTCTGATCGAGCGAGGAACCAGTTGTGCTTCCCTGTTTTTGGCAAAGGTGGTGTGATTACAAAGGGAAGTAACTGTAGCAGCACTGCATCATATCAAAAAGGGTAGGCATTGTTAATGTAAGATCAGCATTGTTCAGAGTATGAGTGGGATTATGCAAGAAACAACATTGATATGTCCCTGTTTCAACTGGGAGGAAAATATAGGGAAATGTATACTAGGTTCGAAAATATAGAAGTGCCATGCATGGTTATACTCATGTTATCGCGCTATCGATTCTTCACAGGAAACTAACATGTCATGCATGTTATGTAATCATGTTCTGTCCTCACAAACAAATTCTTCAAGGTAACTAATGGACCATGCATTGTTATATACTCGTGTTCTGTGGGCAAAAAAATTCTGAGGATATTATTCTAGCCATTGATTGCTGAAGGGCGAATATAGGTATGTACACATGGTAAGCATTGCAGGATTTCACTACTTCTAAATATAGAGTTCTCCATATGCACATTTACTTTCCTAATGTATGGTTAGATGAAACCAACAGTGTGGTGCATGTTTCTACATCATGAAAATGAGGAAACTAACATGGCCATTCATACACACTCATATTTAGTAGTAGTATATAGATTACTGTAAAATAAGGATAATATCCATATATTCCTAACCGTTTGATTATTCAGGGTACAAATTGGCTGTAATGACTTGGTCACAATCGCATGAATTAACTCATTCCAAATATAGCTGATTTACGGCATCTCTAATACATTGCCATAGTTCTACTCAAATTCTGCTCAAGCAAAGATATGCCAATCATCACAAAAAGTTCAAACAGTGTCATGGTGTCATCATTAACATGAAAGGAAACAACTTACATGCGCCGTCCCAGCAATATGTGGTGCCATCTGCTTTGTCGATCGCGTATATGATGCCATTGTGTTCAATAGGATCACAAAAGTGTGTATCATCTTTGACGATGATCCACTGCGAGCCGAGTCATAATCCACGGTCGAACAAGGCAATTAGCTTGAAGTCTGTGTAATTCGCATGTCATGTGGGCACCTGGCAGATTACAATCTCTGCAAAACAAGGTCCGTCCAACTGATGTAGTAATCTAGATGACTTGGACCGCGATGGTAATACTCTATATAATCCAACGGAGGAAGGATAATATCATGGGAGGTCTGGAAGTTCACGAGCACCAACTTTTTACCATCTTCTCTGAAGGCAACCATCCAGTGGGAGTTCATGCCGACCCAGTACATACCGGCCAAGAAGTTTCGGGCGATGCTGATCGGATCGATTTCGAGGGAAATGATGTACGGCGACCCACTACATACCTGCAAAGAAGTTTTGGCTAATGGAGATCCGATTGAAGTCGAGGGGCATCATGCACGCCTCCGTATCATGGTGAGCCAATCTCGCAAGACCAGATAGCAGCAACCAGGGTGTCTTGAAAAGCTTAGGCCTCGCTTCGACGATGGCCGCGTGCATGTCCCTTGAGCATGCAGCCATCCGCAGGGCGCTCAACGTATCCATACACGAACAACAGAGGTCGAGGATGTCACTAGGGAGATTGCTCCAATCGCGGGTCATATGGATGCTGCGCGGTTCGCGTTCGGCCATGGTGGAGTTTGGAAGGGTCTTGATTTACGGGGGAGAAGGATGTCGGTGCTGGAGCGGCTAGCGAGGGAATAGTGGTACTGGGGGGAGGCGAGTTAGGCGACGGTACAGGGGGGCACGGTGAGATGGAGATGGAGAAGGAGATGGAGATGGAGTGGTGCTATGGGAGCGGAGAGGGAGACGAGGCGAGGCGCAAATGTGCTGTATAGCGGCGGTGACAGACTGCACTGTGCACAGGGTGAGGCTGACTTTGATTACCCGAACACGCCGCCTAGACTAGTGTCAGGCACAGGGTGTTGTCACTTCACTGTGAGGACCGGATGAATAATATTTTGACCATCAAGTGTACCACAGTTGTACTACTACTACTACTACTACTACTACTACTACTACTACTACTACTACTACTACTACTAGTAGTAGTAGTAGTAGTAGTAGTAGTAGTAGTAGTAGTAGGTACATGAGTTCTCCAATATTGTATAGCATAAATAGGTCTCCCGTGCTACCATGCATGTTTGCTTCATCGTTCAGGTATCATCCATATTGCGAGGAGAACCAAATTCTCGTGCATGCCCAATCAACGCTCTGCCGCGATGCATGCAGTGGTCGTTCTGGTGCATCAAGGATGGCATGCAGATCGTTCCACACTTGAGAAGAGGAAAAATGGAAAGGTAGAACGCGGCAGAAGAGGAAGAGAATGCTGGCTAACGAGGCTGGGAGGGGATCGAGCAGGAAGTTAATGCTCCACGCCAAAAGGTTTTGGGAAAACCTAATTTTCATAAGGTGACTTATACTCACCTAAACGGAGGGGGTATTCCTTAACCAGAGAATGTTGTCTCTCCCAGTCACGCGCTCAAAAAAAACTACGACATATTTTTTATCTGTTTGCACAGGTCCCACCTATCAGGAAGGATGGGCACGTACACGAACAGGTACGACTCATCAGTCTACCTGCATAGCCTTTTCGCTTTGTCTACCTAGCCATCTAATCAACTGCCTGCACACCACTTCTCCCATTTACTTCTCCATCGGGAACCGATTCTCCTCGGCTTCTTCACCTCCCCTTTGTCTTCATTTGCATCCAAACCCCACTGCATTCACCTTGTTTTAACGTCTTTAAATAATCATCTACTACTTCAGTTAGACTAGCCATCTAATCCTAATTCTCCACACCATAGCCCTCCGTTCCAGCAGTTCCAAATGGCGATAGAGATTGTGATGCAGGTTTTTAGCATCCAACATGTCCTCGTCGAAGGCTCGATGCGCATAGTTGTCACCGTCACCGTCCACCCAAGGGTTGTCCGGCAGTAAATCAACAATGTATCCAACTCCCTCGAAAAGGTAGAGACGAGCGTCATCGGTCTCGACGCTGAGTACACGGAGCGTGCCCTCGGGAAGATCCAGCGTGCCGCCGTCCTTCAGCTGTGCCTCGAAGATGAAGTTTTGGTGCACCACATCATACACTCGCCCTCCATACTAGGTGAGCTTCACAATGTCTTGTCTCGGGAGGACATATACTTCTGTGGGGCAGCCATCGAAGGGGACAAACAGAAGCTAGAGCCGTAGAACCTTAATTTGAATAGTGTCGCTGACATACAAACCAGAATCAAAATTCCTATAAAAGTTTGTGACAAAAAGACACCATCCCTATTCGACGTAGCAAATTTTCTGCTCGGTACAAATCTTCAGAATGGTGACGAGACGGTGGCATTAAGGTCGTCTGGATGGGAGAATTATCCCTTGACGTACGAGCGGATAAAATATGCTGCCCTCGATGCCCATGTGAGTTTCGAGATAGCTGCAAGGTCCAAAGAGCTTGTTGCGAAGCCGTCTCCCACAGAGAATGTGAAGAAGAAGAAGAAGAAGAAGAAGAAGAAGAAGAAGAAGAAGAAAAGGCTGCACCAGCAAGAGGGCATTATGGATGGATGATCTATTTCCGCTCTTGTAAAAAAATTATTCCCTCTCGGTGTATATTGATATAGATTGACTATTTCGATGGTGTGCATGTATTTAGAACAGAGTAGTAGTGTGGGTCCGCTTGACTATAAGGAACTATTTATCCGCATATATAGCTTTCTCTGCTACTCCTTCCAGTGATCGGTATGCAGTGCATGTGTCCGTAGACATGACAGCTTGTCCATGGAAGTTCAACTACGGCGACCATCACGTTTCATCTCGCGATTCCCACGACGCCTCTCCAACCCACGGCACCACGCCCCCCTCACGTGTGCCAATTCATGCAGTGGCCCATTGCATGGCTGATCCCAATGTTGGACAAAGGTTCTACGGGAGTGGTTTCACCGTTGTAAATGTTGTGCAAATTGATGTTGGTACCCTCCCGTACATATGCAAGCCAATCTCCACTCGCACTGAGCCTAACCTGTGGAACAGTGGGCAGGGTGAGAATTAGGAAATGGAGACGGAAGTAGTCTTTAGAATGCATTTACTATGTGATCAAACTCATCTTACCTGCTCATCGGAGGAAATCCGAGTCCCCCTCAACGTCGGCATCTCAAGGGGCGTCAACTTGCATCTACGGCCACGCCGCGCTGGAGAGACCCCCAAGTAAACATCCTCGTGCGTTTCACGGAACATCAAGATGCATTTGTATGAGTAGTTTATCTAGTGAGAGAAAAGGATGAACGAGGGAATGCCTCTAGAGATAGAGATGGACACTACTACTACCAATGTGCTGGCCCGTGCGTTGCAATCGATCCAAAGTAGTAGAATAATACTTGTTCACCTGCTGGAAATATAAACACTCTAGTTTTGATATACATGTGTCAGCAAAAATGACATCTTGTCCATGGAAGTTGAACCACGACGACCATCATGTTTCTTGTTTCTACCACTAAGCCACTGAAGTTCGGTCCCATGGGCCCTGAGAGGGAAATGTAACTCTTGCGGCAGGCCTTGTGGTGCTCCCGCAGTACGAGCTCATGCCAAAACTAGAATTTGTTTCTTACTACTACCAACTAGTACTAGTAAGGTACACGTGCATCGCATGCATGAGCTTCTGGTGGGTTGTGCATTATGCTTTTTGGATTCTAACATGTGGCAAAATCTGGTGGAATGTAAGGTTAGGCAAGTTTGATTAACTTAGGCGAGTGCTTGATTCAAGCCACACCTTAGGAAAGCCACACCAAGGCTCCACATGACATACACACAAAAAATGTGGCAAGATTCCCTTAGGCTTGCCAACTTGCTTCTCTCGTTTTGAAGAACTAATAACTTTGCCTAAGCTTAGTTGTGGCAAAGTTAGGGTCTGTTTGATTCAAAGGATTTTCATAGGATCTTTTAAGGATTAGAATCCTTAGGAATTTTTCCTACATTAGTCATTTGATTTGTAGGATTGAATTATGTAGAATATTTTCCTAAGGATTCCTTTGTACTATGTTTCACAGGAATTCTAACATGCAGTCCAACCTCTTGAAAGAAATTGTCACATCCCTAGTTCTGGTATGACCTAGACCAGCTAGCCATTTGTGCATCATGTTTAAATTCCATTTAAATTTGAAATGGGGATTTGTGAAACCCTCAGAATCATTTCTGAAAATGACCCAAGTAAAAATTGCTCCAAAGAGGTCCAAGAAAATGCTCATGTTGCTCTCTGAAAATATTGGACAGAGATAAAAACCAAACCAATATTTTAAAGAGCTCATAAGTATTTATTTTGGGCATTTGGAATTAATCCAGTATTATTTGTGTTGGATAAATATTTATATATATATATAATATTGTCCAATAATTTTGATTTTTGATGAGAGGCTTTGGAATAATCCCTTAGGCCCCTGCAAAAATTGTCAGAAGAAAATAAAATGATTTAGTATTTTACTAAATCAGAAACAAATGTCAGAAAATAGAAAAGAAAAACAAAAATGGAGAAAAGCTCACCTGGCCTTACCTGCCCGGCAGCAAGCTGGCGGCCCAGCTCCTCTAGCCGGCCCAGCCGACTGGCGATGCCAGTCGTCCTCCACCTCCCGCCAGGAGGACGCACGCGCGAGCACACGCCGGCCATCTCCTGCTTCCCCGCTCGCCGCTGGAGGCACCCGATGACGCCATGCACCCCCCCTGAACACCGCTCACTCTCCGAGCCCTCTCCTCTCCTCTCCCTCACTTTGTCGCTCACGGCCGAGTGCTGCCGTCGCCACCGGCCACCTTTGCCGCAACCATCGCCTCCCCGTCGCCCTCTCTCCGTGTCTGCGAGCTCCGCCACCTCGCCCAGAAGCTCTCCGTCGAGCCACGCGCCTCGGGAGGCCCTGGAGCGCCTCCATCGCCACCGTCTTCATCTCCGGCCGCCGTGGATCCCCATTGCCGCCCCGCCGTCTTCAGTGCATCCCCGAGCTCGCCGTCAAGCCCAGTGAGACCGCTGTGAGCTGCTGCTTCTCCTCCCCCTCTCCGTTTGCTCGCTTGCATGCCGTAGTCGCTGCCTCGCCGATGACCGTGACCGTCGCAGCCTGAGCTCGTTGCCCACGCAGCTCCGGTGACCAAATGGTCACCCGGGCGAGTCCAAACCTCTCCCCGCACCCCATAGAGCCTTGCTAGTGCATCCGCTCGCCCGCTAGCACGCCGTAGCAGCAAGACCACCGATGGCCGAACTCCGGCGGCCGCAAAAGAGCTCGCCGCCGTCGGCTCAGGCCACCCCAGCTCCTCCCGTTCACTCCATTAGATGCGCCGCATTGCCAGCTAGTCATAGTAGCAAACCACGAGTAAAACCGTGCCCTGTGGGCGTTTTCCGAGCCGCGCCGCCATCTCGGGGCTCGCGGGCGTCAAGCCGCCGGTGGGTTTGACCCCGCTGACTGTTGACTGGGCAGGCCCAGTATGACGTTCCCCTTCTGTCACTGACGTGTGGGCCACCCACCTGACATTTAGTTAGTATTAGATTAACACTAATTAACCTAGGTTAGTTACCTAGTTAGTCACTGACCAGTGGGTCTGGCGCCCACTAGTCCTAATTAGACTAAATAAACCCCCTATTAACTAGCTGAGTCACTGACGTGTGGACCCCACACGTCAAGTTTGACTTGGTCAGCGCTGTTGACTTGCTGACGCAAGCATGACGATGTGCTGACGCAATATATCATTTTCTAGTATTAAAATAAATCAGGAAATTCCAGAAAATGCTATAAACTTCAAAAATTCATAGAAATTCAACCGTAGCTTAGATTAAAATAATTCATATATGAAAAATGATTAGAAAAATCCAATCTATGCATCTGTACCATTTCGTGCATGACAAACCAATCTATACATACTGTATAAGTGGAACACTAAAATGGCTTATATAAAGAGCTTATTTTGGTGATGCATTTGAATGGTTCAAATGGACTTCATGCAAATGAATGCTAGATGCATTAAGTCAAACAAACATCACATACTCATGCCATGATCATGCATCATATTGCTGCATATGCTTGTGTTTGATTTTCGACACCGTTCCTTCTCGATAGGTTCTGCTCCGGAGACCGGTCCAGAGTACCTGTCAGAGGAGCAGTGCCCCCCTATTGATCTACCAGGCAAGCAAACCCCCTTTTTCATTCCGATACAATCCTACTCTCTCGCTCCTGCTCTCATTTATTTCATTAGGACAACAACGATTCAACTGCTACTTTATGTTGCGGTAGTTGAACCCATTCCCCTGCATGACCTATCATTGCCATAGTAAATAGTTAAAACCCACTAGCATGTGTAGGAGTTGATTGAGCCATGTTGTGTTCCTACCATGCTTTGCCTGCTATTGCTTAGAGTATGTCAGGTCTGATTCAATGGGAATGAATTAGAGTGCAATGATATGTTCTGGTGCTGAGAGTTAAGCGTGTGAACACGATTTGGTAAAGGTAGCGGTGAGAGGCCATGTAGGAGTACATGGTGGGTTGTCTCATTGGGACCGTCCTTAAGAACTGAGTTCTGTGTAAGTTGTCCAATGACTAGCTACTACCGCACATTGGGCTCCGAGCGCTCCAAGTTCTCTCGACTTATTGACCGCCTTGATCTCTGTCCAGGAGTTGCAAATAGTTTATGGTGTTTGTAGCTAGTGCTATTTTTCTACCGAGTGGCACCCGGCAGGGTGGACTTGGGACAGACTAGGCACACGTGGCCCGGTGTACCGAGTGGCACCCGGATGGTGGGCTCGGGAACCCTGTACACATTGTTTGGGGCCGTGAGCGAAACCCCGGCCGAATCTCCTTGCGGATGGAACCCAAATAGGTGGTAAACCTGGACTAGAGTCTTGTGTGGTTAGTTAGGTCGTGGCCGACACCCTCGCCAGGCTTCCGCTTGAAGGTTGCCGAGATACATGACGTGTATATGGTGATAAGTGGTGAGAGCATGTGTGAAGAAGTACACCCCTGCAGGTTTATCATGATCTATTCGAATAGCCGTGTCCTCGGTTATGGACTTCTTGGATGCTTACGTGGTACATAGACAACTTGAAGTGGATACTCTAAAATGCTCAAGACAAGTGTGAGTGCTATGGATGGCCTTCTCGTAAGGAGACGAGGATGAATCCATAGTAGTGTATTGATGTGGTGATTAGTGGACTCGTGTGCGCTGCCTCATCTCAAAGAAGTTTCTCGTTGTCGTAGAACAGGATAGCCACTAAGTCAAAGCTGGCTTGCTGCAACTAAACCCCACATTACCTTCTTGATACAAATGCATGTATGATAGGATCTGATGTAAGTCTTTCTGAGTACCTTTGTACTCATGTTTGCTTTATTTATGTTTTGCAAGTGAGACATCTGTCTCACTAGTAGTACCACTTGGACTTCGACGAGTAGCTTGTTACCTCAGCTACGGTCTTGTACCTTGGAGGTACTTGTAGATAGTCAGGCTTCTTGGCATTTTTCTTTTGTAGTTGTCTGTACTCAGACATGTAATGCTTTCGTTGCTTGTATGCTCTGAATCATGGGTCATGTGACCCCTGTTTGTATTAATGCTATGTGGCACTTCTGTTATCTATATGAGTTTGCGTTATGATGTGATGCCATGTTGTACAGCACATACTTGCATGTTATGCGTACGTGTGACGTGTATTGCTATGTGTTGGATCCGACAATCTTGTTGTTTATCCTTGGCACCCTCTCTTATGGGGAAATGTAGTCTAGTGCTTCCTCGAGCCATAGTAGTCCACTATAGCCCGGTTCACCGGAGTCCTGCTAGCCCAGCACTACTGCTTAGGACACTTGACTGGCCGGCTTGTGTTTCACTTTGTTCCTGTGTCTGTCCCTTCGGGGAAATGTCGCATGGTGACATCCGGAGTCCTGCCTAGCCTGCTACAGCCCGGGCTCCCCGGAGTCCTGTTAGCCCAGTGCTACAGCCCTGATTCACTCGTTGTTGACCGACATGCTCGATGTGAATCATGTATGCCTGTCTCAATAGGTCTGTGCCGCTTTGGGTTCACGACTAGCCATGTCGGCCCGGGTTCTCTGTCATATGGATGCTAGCGACACTATCATATACGTGAGCCAAAAGGCGCAAACGGTCCCAGGCCATGGTAAGGCGACACCCGTGGGGATACCGTGCGTGAGGCCGGAAAGTGATATGAGGTGTTACATGCTAGATCGGTGTCACTTAGAATCAGGGTCCCGACAGCTTTGGTATCAGAGCCTGACTGCCTGTAGGATTACCAAGCCAACCTGGTCAAAGTTGAGTCTAGAAATTCTTTAGCTATATAGGGGAATTAATTGTGGAAGGGAACGTAAGGCTCTTTTTACTCCTTATGCCTCATGCCTTCTGATCTGAGTCATCCTATCTTTCCTACGGGGTTAAGGAACTAGGCTTTCTCTTCCGTCTATCAGGATCACGTGTTACTACTCCGTAGTCTCTATGGTTTGGTTGATCTAAGTCATATCCCAGTTTGAGTACCTCCGGTGTAGCCTGTTTAGTAATATCTTAGAACCTTGAGTAATGATGTTGAGTATGGTGCTACCCCTTCATTTGAAGGATGTCTCATTTTGAGTATTTTACTGCCGGTATGCTGCCGGAATTGTCCTAGGAGTTCAAGAGATAGTATTTTCCTCGTACTATATTCTACATCTGTATGATGATGCTGAATCCATCCTTGTTTCCTTGGTTGGTTCTTCAGGATGTCGTCAGTTAATCGAAGTTCTATTGCTCATAGCCGGAACCATGAAGATGGTAGGGATGAGGGTCCTCCCGACCAGCCTTCGTTGGCAAAGTTCATGTTTGAAGTTGAGATGAACAAGCGTGAGACCAACCGCTTGTTAGCACGTATCGAGGAGAACACCGCACCCCAGTGCAAGTAGTCAGCGACCATTTATGATTTCATTGGTCTGAAACCACCTACCTTCCATCATTCCATCGAACCACTCGATGCAGATGACTGGCTCCATAGTATCACACACAAGTTGCATTTTGGAACGTAGCTGAAAGTGACAAGGTCACCTATGCTGCTTATCATCTGGAAGGTCCTGCTAGTATTTGGTGGCAGAACTATGAGGATATACTTCCAGCTGGCCAGATAACCACCTGGAGAGATTTCACCGAGGCTTTTTGCGTGCATCACATTCCTCAAGCTCTCATTGACCGCAAGAGAGAAGAGTTCTGTAGTTTCACCCAGAGTAAGATGGTTGTTGATGCTTATAGTAGAGAGTTTGAGAACCTTGCCCGCTATGCTACAGAAGAGGTGTCCACGGATGCCAAGAAGCAGGCTAGGTTCCAGAAGGGTCTCAACCCCAAGTTGTGTCGTGATCTCCACTTGCATCATTGCAATACATTCTAGGCTCTTGTGAATAAGGCCATTAATGCAGAGACAGCTCAACTCACTTACGAGGAGTCTCGTAAGCATACCCGTGATTTGGGTTCTTCTTACGGTTCTACTTCTCAGAATCGCTAGATTTGGGTTCCGAACTCCGCTCTTCCACCCGGTTATACACCAAGGCCATCTTGTGTGGCACCTCACCCAGTTCAGTTACATGCTCCACCCAGGCCTATTGGTAGACCGCTTGTCAAAGCGGGTCCACGTCCTACTTCAGGGACTTGTTTCACATGCGGAGAGCCAGGACACTATGCACGTGACTGCTCTCAAACCAACTATGCTCCACCCCAGCCTGAGAAGTCTGTTCGCCGAGGTAAGCCATCACGCAAGATGATTAGTGTCAAGTCATCTCCCACTGAACGTGGATGTGTGCATCACGTCTCAGCTAAAGACGCTCATGATGATCCGGATGTCGTTCTTGGTACACTCCTTGTCAACTGTCATCCAGCTTCAGTTCTATTCGATACTGGAGCATCTCACTCCTTAATATCCGAAGGCTATGCTCGTTTGCATGACATGTCATTTTGTGATATGCCAACTCCACTTGAAATCCAAACTCCAGGGTCTAGATGGCAAACTACCAGAATAAGTTATAGCAATGAAATACATGTTGACATAATTGTATTCCTTGCATCACTTATAGCCCTCAAGTCTACAGATATTAACATCATCTTGGGTATGGACTGGATGAAAGCTCATTATGCCAAGATTGATTGTTACACTAGGTCTGTTCAGCTTACAAACCCATCTGGCAAGATAGCCACTGTCTCCACTAGAGTTGCAAAGCGCCAACTCTATTCTCTTAATGCCAACCCTCTTCCTAACCTTGAAGATATCCCGGTAGTCCGTGACTTTCCGGATGTCTTTCCAGAGGAACTGCCACGTATTCCACCTGACAGAGATGTAGAATTTGTCATAGATCTTATCCCAGGTACCGCTCCAATCTCTAGGAGACCTTACAAGATGGCACCCTTAGAACTAGCTGAGCTTAAGAAACAACTCGATGAATCCTTGCAAAAGGGTTTCATCCGTCCTAGTTCTTCTCCCTGGGCTTGCCCCATCCTCTTTGTCAAGAAGGATGGTACGGACCGAATGGTTGTAGATTATCGTCCTGTTAATTTGGTTACGATAAAGAACAAGTATCCGCTCCCCAGGATCAACGATCTGTATGATCAGCTTGCTGGATCCTCAGTCTTTTCCAAGATGGATTTGAGGTTAGGCTATCACCAAATCAAGATCAGAAATGGGGACATTCCTAAGACGGCTTTTGTCACTCGTTATGGTCAGTACGAATACACCATCATGTACTTTGGTCTAACCAACGCTCCAGCTATATTCTCCCGCTTGATGAACTCGATCTTCATGGAGTACTTAGATAAGTTCGTCGTGGTTTACCTCAATGATATCCTTATTTACTCGAAGAACGAGAAAGAGCATGCCGAACATCTTAGACTTGTGTTAGAAAAACTCAGAGAGCACCGCCTTTATGACAAGTTCTCCAAGTGTGAATTTTGGTTGCCAGAAGTGACCTATCTAGGCCACGTGATATCTGGTAAGGGCATTGCCGTCAATCCCGAGAGAGTTCAGGCCGTTCTTGATTGGACTCCTCCTGAAACGGTTAAGCAAGTTAGGAGTTTCCTTGGTCTAGCCAGTTATTGTCGCTGCTTCGTTGAGAACTTCTCCAAAGTGGCCAAACCTCTCACGGAACTTCTTAAGAAAGATAAAAAGTTTTAGTGGTCCCCACGGTGTGAGCACAGTTTTCAGGAACTGAAAAGACGCCTGACTTCTGCCCCCATACTTGTGCAACCGGATTTCACTAAGAACATTTTTATCTATTGTGATGCCTCACAACAAGGACTAGGTTGCATTCTTATGCAAGATTGCCATGTGATTGCCTATGCATCTCGACAGTTGCATCCACATGAGGAAAATTATCCTACACATGATCTAGAGCTTGCAGCCGTAGTCTATGCACTTAAGACCTGGCGACATTACCTTCTCGGTAAACGTTTCGAGATTTACACCGATCACCAGAGCCTCAAGTATATCTTCACCCAACCAGATTTGAACCTTAGGCAAAGACGTTGGTTGGAGTTGATCTCAGATTACGACTTAGGGATTACCTACACCCCAGGAAAGGGAAATGTCATAGCTGATGCACTAAGTCATAAGTCCTATTGCAACAATCTCATGTTGCAGCAGGGCCAACCACTTCTTCATGAGGAATTTTGTAAGCTTAACCTTCACATTGCTCCACATGGATTCCTTTCTACCTTGGTGGCGAAACCTACTCTTGTGGATCAGATCATCTCTGCTCAGAAGCAGGATACGGGAATTTCCCGGATCAAGAGAAACATTAACAAAGGAGTTGGTGGTAGTTTCTCTATAGATGATCGTGGTGTTGTTTTCTTTGAGAGTCGCTTGGTGGTTCCCAAGAATCAACATCTTCGACAATTAATCCTTAAGGAGGCACATGAATCTCCTCTCACGATTCATCCCGGTAGTACTAAGATGTATCAGGACCTATGCGAGAGGTTCTGGTGGACTAGGATGAAGAGAGAAATTGCTCACTTTATTGCTAACTGCGACATTTGTCGTCGCATTAAGGCAGAGCATCAAAGACCTGCTGGCACCCTTCAGTCTTTAGCTATTCCTGAATGGAAATGGAATAAAGTTGGTATGGACTTCATCACCGGCTTTCCCAGGACCAAGAGAGGGAATAATGCTATCTTCGTAGTCATTGATCGTCTTTCCAAAGTGGCTCACTTCCTACCTGTTCGAGAGAGTATCACTTCTAGTCAGCTCGCTAACTTATATATTTCTCGAATAGTGTCACTTAATGGTGTTCCACTAGAGATCAATTCAGACCGTGGTAGTCATTTCACTTGTCATTTCTGGGAGAGTTTCCAAACTACCATGGGCACCCATCTTTCCTTCAGTACCGCTTTCCACCCTCAATCAAGTGGTCAGGTGGAAAGGGTCAACCAAATCCTTGAAGACATGCTTAGAGCGTGCATTATCTCATTCGGTATGGATTGGGAGAAGTGTCTTCCCTTCGCCGAGTTTGCTTATAACAATAGCTACCAATCCAGCCTCAAGAAAGCTCCTTTTGAGGTTCTATATGGACGAAGATGTCGAACACCTTTGAACTGGTCACAAACCGGTGAAAGACAATTCTTTGGACCGGATATGATCCAGGAGGCAGAAGAGCAAGTTCGCATCATTCGTGAGAATTTGAAAACACCCCAATCTCGTCAAAAGAGCCAGTATGACCGTAGTCATAAGGAAGTGGCTTATGAAGTTGGCGACAAAGCTTACCTTCGGGTTACCCCTTTGAAGGGTACCCATCGATTCGGTATCAAGGGCAACTTGGCTCCTCGTTACATTGGTCCCTTTCTCATTCTCGCTAAACGAGGAGAGGTTGCCTACCAGTTGGAACTACCACCACATCTTTCTCGAGTTCATGATCTCTTCCACATCTCTCAACTCAGGCGTTGCTTCTCGGATCCCATCCGCGGAGTGGACCACGAAATGCTTGATCTCCAAGATAACCTCACTTATCGAGAGTAACCCGTCTGCATTTTGGATCAAGCCGAGCGTGTCACTCAACGTCATAACATCAAGTTTCTCAAACTTTAGTGGTCTCAGCATTCCGAGAGAGCAGCTACTTGGGAGCGAGAATAACGTCTTCGACTTGAGTACCCCGCTTTCTTTCCGCCAACTCCTGAATCTTGGGACGAGATTCTTCCGAGTGGGGGCGAGTTGTCACATCCCTAGTTCTGGTATGACCTAGACCAACTAGCCATTTGTGCATCATGTTTAAATTCAATTTAAATTTGAAATGGGGATTTGTGAAACCCTCAGAATCATTTCTGAAAATGACCCAAGTAAAAATTGCTCCAAAAGGGTCCAAGAAAATGCTCATGTTGCTCTCTGAAAATATTGGACAGAGATAAAAATCAAACCAATATTTTAAAGAGCTCATAGGTATTTATTTTGGGCATTTGGAATTAATCCAGTATTATTTGTGTTGGATAAATATTTATATATATATAAAGTATTGTCCAATAATTCTGATTTTTGGTGAGAGGCTTTGGAATAATCCCTTAGGCCCCTGCAAAAATTGTCAGAAGAAAATAAAATGATTTAGTATTCTACTAAAGGAAAAACAAATGTCAGAAAATAGAAAAGAAAAACAAAAATGGAGAAAAGCTCACCTGGCCTTACCTGCCTGGCAGCCCAGCTGGCGGCCCAGCTCCTCTAGCCGGCCCAGCCGACTCGCGATGCCAGTCGTCCTCCACCTCCCGCCAGGAGGATGCGCGCGCATGGTCGCCGCGCGCGAGCACACGCCGGCCACCGCCTGCTTCCCCGCTCGCTGCTGGAGGCACCCGACGACGCCACGCACCCCCCATGAACACCGCTCACTCTCCCCAGCCCTCTCCTCTCCTCTCCCTCGCTTTCTCGCTCATGGCCGAGCGCTGCCGTCGCCACCGGCCACCGTTGCCACAGCCATCGCCTCCCCCTCGCCCTCTCTCTGTGTCTGCGAGCTCTGCCACCTCGCCCTGAAGCTCTCCGTCGAGCCATGCGCCTCGGGAGGCCCTGGAGCGCCTCCATCGTCGCCGTCTTCATCTCCGGCCGCCGTGGATCCCCGTCGCCGCCCCGCCATCTTCAGTGCATCCCCGAGCTCGCCGCAAGCCCACCGAGACCGCTGTGAGCTGCCGCTTCTCCTCCCCCTCTCCGTTGGCTCGCTTGCATGCCGTAGCCGCCGCCTCGCCGATGACCGTGACCGTCGCTGCCTGAGCTCGTTACCGACGCAGCTCTGGTGACCAAATGGTCACCCCGGCGAGTCCAAACCTCTCCCCGCACCCCGTAGAGCCACGCTAGTGCATCCGCTCGCTCGCTAGCACGCCGCAGCAGCAAGACCACCGATGGCCGAACTCCGGCGGGCGCAAAAGAGCTCGCCGCCGTCGGCTCAGGCTACCCCAGCTCCTCCCGTTCGCTCCATTAGATGCACCGCATCGCCAGCTAGCCGTAGCAGCAATACACGAGTAAAACCGTGCCCTGTGGGCATTTTCCGAGCCGCACCGTCGTCTCGGGGCTCGCCGGCGTCAAGCCGCCGATGGGTTTGACCCCGCTAACCGTTGACTGGGTGGGACCAGTATGACCTCCGCCTTGTGTCACTAACGCGTGGGCCACCCCCTGACATTTAGTTAGTATTAGATTAACACGAATTAACATAGGTTAGTTACCTAGTTAGTCACTGACCAGTGGGCCCGGCGCCGACTAATCCTAATTAGACTAAATAAACCCCATGTTAACTAACTGAGTCACTGACGTGTGGACCCCACACGTCAGGTTTGACTTGGTCAGCACTGTTGACTTGCTGACGCAATATATCATTTTCTGGTATTAAAATATATCAGGAAATTCCAAAAAATGCTATAAACTTAAAAAATTCATAGAAATTCAACCGTAGCTCAGATTAAAATAATTTATATATGAAAAATGATTAGAAAAATCCAATCTATCCATATGTACCATTTTCATGCATGACAAGCCAATCTATAAATACTGTATAAGTGAAACACTAAAATGGCTTATATAAAGAGCTTATTTTGGTGATGCATTTGAATCTTGGTTCAAATGGACTTCATGCAAATGAATGCTAGATGCATTAACTCAAACAAACATCACATATTCATGCCATGATCATGCATCATATTGCTGCATATGCTTGTGTTTGATTGTCGACACCGTTCCTTCTCGATAGGTTCTGCCCCGGAGACCGATCCAGAGTACCTCTCAGAGGAGCAGTGCCCCCCTGTTGATCTACCAGGCAAGCAAACCCCCTTGTTCATTCCGATACAATCCTACTCTCTCGCTCCTGCTCTCATTTATTACATTAGGACAACAACGATTCAACAGCTACTTTATGCTACGGTAGTTGAACCCATTCCTCTGCATGACCTGTCATTGCCATAGTAAATAGTTAAAACACACTAGCATGTGTAGGAGTTGATTGAGCCATGTTGTGTTCCTACCATGCTTTGCCTGCTATTGCTTAGAGTATGTCAGGTCTGATTCATTGGGAATGAATTGGAGTGCAATGATATGTTCTGGTGCTGAGACTTAAGCGTGTGAATACGATTTGGTAAATGTAGCGGTGAGAGGCCATGTAGGAGTACATGGTGGGTTGTCTTATTGAGACCGTCCTTAAGAACTGAGTTCTGTGTAAGTTGTCCAATGACTAGCTACTACCGCACATTGGGCTCCGGGCGCTCCAAGCTCTCTCGACTTATTAACCGCTTTGATCTTTGTCGAGGAATTGCAAATAGTTTCTGGTGTTTGCAGGTAGTGCTATTTTTCTACCGAGTGGCACCCGGCAGGGTGGACTTGGGACAGACTAGGCACACGTGGCCCGGTGTACCGAGTGGCACCCAGATGGTGGGCTCGGGAACCCTGTACACATCGTTTGGGGCCATGAGAGAAACCCCTCCTTGCGGATGGAACCTGAATAGGCAATAAACCTGGACTAGAGTCTTGTGTGGTTAGTTAGGTCGTGGCCGACACCCTCGCCAGGCTTCCGCTTGAAGGTTGCTGAGATACATGACGTGTATATGGTGATAAGTAGTGAGAGCGTGTGTGAAGAAGTACACCCCTGCAGGGTTATCATGATCTATTCGAATAGCCGTGTCCTCGGTTATGGACTTCTTGGATGCTTACGTGGTACATAGACAACTTGAAGTGGATACTCTAAAATGCTAAAGACAAGTGTGAGTGCTATGGATGGCCTTCTCGTAAGGAGACGAGGATGAATCCATAGTAGTGTATTGATGTGGTGATTAGTGGACTCGTGTGCGCTGCCTCATCTCAAAGAAGGTTCTCGTTGTCGTAGAACAGGATAGCCACTGAGTCAAAGCTGGCTTGCTGCAACTAAACCCCACATTACCTTCTTGATACAAATGCATGTATGATAGGATCTGATGTAAGTCTTGCTGAGTACCTTTGTACTCACGTTTGCTTTATTTATGTTTTGCAGGTGAGACATCTGTCTCACTAGTAGTACCACTTGGACTTTGACGAGTAGCTTGTTACCTCAGCTACGATCTTGTACCTTGGAGGGACTTGTAGATAGTCAGGCTTCTCGGCCTTTTTCTTTTGTAGTTGTCTGTACTCAGACATGTAATGCTTCCATTGCTTGTATGCTCTGAATGATGGGTCATGTGACCCCTGTTTGTATTAATGCTATGTGGCTCTTCTGAGCCTTTATCTATATGAGTTTGCGTTATGTTGTGATGCCATGTTGTACAACACATACTTGCATGTTATGTGTACGTGTGACGTGTATTGCTAGGTGTGGGATCCGACAATCTAGTTGTTTATCCTTGGCAGCCTCTCTTATGGGGAAATGTAGTCTAGTGCTTCCTCGAGCCATATTAGTCCGCTACAGCCCGGTTCACCAGAGTCCTGCTAGCCCAGCACTACTACTTAGGACACTTGACTGGCCGGCATGTGTTTCACTTTGTTCATGTGTCTCTCCCTTCGGGGAAATGTCACACGGTGACATCCGGAGTCCTGCCTAGCCTGCTACAGCCCGGACACCCCGGAGTCCTGTTAGCCTAGTGCTACAGCCCGGATTCACTCGCTGCTGACCGACATGCTCAATGTGAATCATGTATGCCTGTCTCCATAGGTCTGTGCCGCTTTGGGTTCACGACTAGCCATGTCGTCCTGGGTTCTCTGTCATATGGATGCTAGCGACACTATCATATATGTGAGCCAAAAGGCGCAAATGGTCCCGGGCCATGGTAAGGCGACACCCATGGGGATACCGTGCGTGAGGCCGCAAAGTGATATGAGATGTTACATGCTAGATCGGTGTGACTTAGAATCGGGGTCCCAAATGAAATCCTTTGTTTTTCATGTGACACAATCAAACAAACTCAAATCCTATAGGGATCCAATGAACATGCCATTCCAATCCTACTTTTTTCCTATTCCTATGTTTCTGCAATCCTATGAATCAAAGAGGCCCTTAGTAATGAATTAAGTTCAACCATGGAGTCTTCTAGATTATACATGTGGTAGAATCTGGTGGATGATATCCAACGGCCAGTAGTGCTCGGATTTGCCATCTTTGTACCGTCGGATTGGCTTCATCCAACGACCAACTTTCAAAGTTTTTCACACTCTATATAGGGGGTATAGATGTAGATGTGCCGGTCGATTGCAATGGATCCAAAGTATATATATCTATTTAGTGGAGTGCACTCTAAATACATTATCTATTTATTTTTATCTAACCTTCCGTAGCCATTCAACCAAGCCACATAAGCTTCATGGGTGCCCCCCACATCATATTATTCATACTACGTTGATTGAAAAAAGATAAATCACCCAAAACAAGATCTTCCCCTTTTTTGTTCCTACGATGTTGTGCCGTGCACGTACCTACTAGCTGTATAGTGGTAGTACTAGTAATATAGTATTAGGAGTACAAACTTGGTACTAGTAGGAGTAGTACTAGTACGGAATGCTCCTACTCTATCAACGAGCCCCGTCTGACACAAAATTTCTTGGCTTCCGTGGTACAGCTAGATCTTCCCCTCATTTCTGTTTTCCAACCCGGCGACGGGCGGGGTTCCGGTTTGCTCAACGGCGGTCCCACATGAAAGTGAAAATGCTACGCAACACGCCTTCCCTAAGCTATGTGTCGTTCCGGACGGGCCGTGTTGTACTCCCGATTCCCGGGCGTGTGGGGATGCGACGCGAACGCGGCAGGTCTTTTCCTTTTACCAGCAATGTGCCTGTGCATTGCGATGGATCCAAAGTAGTAGAATAGTAGTATTTGTTCACAAACTTGAAAGAAATCACTATTGTTTTGATATACTCCTAATATATTACTCCCTCCGTACCTAAATATTTGTCTTTTTTGAGATTTTAAATGGACTATCACATACGGATTTTTTTGCGGGAACTATCACATACGGATTATATAGACATATTCTAGTGTTTCTAGCAAGATGCCCACGCGTTGCACGAAGTTGATGGAAAAGGTAAGGACAACTTATAAAATTGACGGATGGAGTACTAGTTACAGTGATGCATATAATTAAGCAAAGGGATCGCACATGTCGGTATTGACTGGAACGAGAATGCAATAGCACAATAAGAATTAAGGACACGATGATGCGATCATAGTGGTGGTTACAGAAGGTAAGAAGAAAGATGGATCCACGAGCGTATGACCTCCTCCTCCTCAACTTAGTGCGCCGGGCCACCGACCGGCGGCTAAGGAGCAGTGGCTTTTGTGGCGAGGTCGAGGTGCTTCTCAGCAAAGGCATCCAAGGCTTCCAGCCGGTGGAGGAAGGCTAATGTCGTAGCGTCCTCACTCGCCTTGTAGTTACCTATGTACATGATTTCCTCGTACATGTGGATGTGTAGGTCGACGAATTCTTGCATGGCGAGGCGCCTCACGGCGAGCGCGACCTCCAGGTGGACATTCTTCGTGGTGTCGGCGGGCAGTCGCAGGGCCACCAGTGCTTGAAAGAGGTTCCGGCCATGGAGGCCGATTAGGGTGGCAGGCAATGAGGAGCCCGGGCGCGCATGCTGGAGGAGTACGGCGATGTCGTCTGCGAGCTTCTTGAGCACGGTGAACTTGTTGCTGGTGGCAACGATCATCTGGTCCAACTAAGAGTCGTGGTTGGCATCGAAGGCGGCCATCCACCAGCCGGTCTCCAACACCATCTGGAGACGATCCTTGGCGCCATGCCGCAGGCCGGCATCATGGACCATCTGGCGCAGCCGCTGGCCGCTCACGAGCATCGCCGCCATGGGTCTGGAGTGATCTCTTTTGCGCTTAGTGTAGGTGCTTAGGCAAATGCTTAGGTGCATACGATGTGGTAGATGCATTGGAATGGAGGGGGGCCTTTATATGAGGGCAATGAGGGCAAACTGCGTTGCATTCACATCGTGCAGCCTCTTTTCCTGGACCTCCTCCTGTTACTTCCCTCATGCATTAATTGAAGGAGGATGCATTGGCCATTCAAAATATCGGTAACCACTACTCCCTCCCTCGTCTGCATTAAAGCCATATCGGGAACTGCGTCGCCCGCTGTCAAATCGAATACTCCCTCTGTCTAGGAGAGTATTAAGTCATCTTACGAAAACCAAATAGCAAACACATAGGTGTGGTGCATTAACTCTCATGTTGTTTCTTGTTTTTTGACATAAATAGAGGAATCAACCAAGAAGAGATGTGGGGCTTGTACTCTTTTAATGACTTGAGACTATCAAGCATGACATGCAGTGGTCAGTTCGTTGCACAAGAACAAATACAACCCACGTCTGTACACACGCATCTTATATAGCATCACATACAATGGCTATAAAAGATGAATGAGACCAAATTATATCTCATCTAGACGAGTTCTAGCAAAATTGTATTAATAATACTTCGTACTCCTACGCCATGTATCATATATTAGTATCATGTAGTACTTTATTTATTTATGAGGTATCCAGATGGCACTGCACCGCCAAGAAAAGAGGGCAACATCAAAATTATGGACTACTTTCTTGAGTATGTTGGTAAGGTCCAGTCATAGTCACTTGTTGAAATCTCTAAAAACACAAACACTCCCTCCGTCAGGAAATACTTGTCATCAAAATGGATAAAAGGAAATGTATCTAGACGTATTTTAGTTTTAGATAGATCTCTTTTTATCCATTTTGATGACAAGTATTTTCGGACGGAGGGAGTAGAAAACAGAGTTGGTGATGATGGTGTGCGTGCCATCCTGCAATATAGGCCGTCGGATTTATATCTAACGGATAGGAAAGAAACTATGGCAATTTTGCAAACATATACACCCACACATCTCTCCACATTCGCAAATAAGGCCTTCCCTCGTTCAACCTTTTCTCTCACAAGATAAACTACTCATGCAAATGCATCTTGATGTTCCGTGCAACGCACGGGCAGCTAGCTTATTTCTTTTAAAATAGTTGGTGCAATAATTGGGTTGAAGTGATATATTTTATGTCTGCCCCGAATGATTTCAGATTCACTAGTAGTAACAAAGAAAAGGTTGCCTTGTTAATTAATAGAAAATAGGGTGAAAACTATCATATGAGGCCGGTAAAAATAAGGCACACTGGGTTCAGCGTCATCGTCACTATAGTTGTGCGCGCGCGAGAAGTCTACATATCGAGGGGGCTACCGATCGAGGCACCGAGACACAATGTTTGAGAGAGAAACCAATTGACAGATTATGATCAGCTCGAGTTGTCACCCTTCTGCTGTCATTGTTGAGGGGGGGAGGGAGAGAAAGACGTATTGAGAGTGTGCGCGGTAGGCCGAGAGGCAGAACTAGCGAGTGTGTGTGTGTGTTTGAAAGAGGAGTAGATAGATTATTATCAAGATCGATGTGCCACCCTACTCCTTTGGTGCCGGGTAGTGTGTGTGTGTGTATGTTTGAGAGAGAAGCCAGTCGATAGATTAGTATCAAGATCGAGGTGTCACCCTACTCCTTCGGTGTTGGGAAGTGTGGGTGTGAGTGGGGGGAGGGGCAGTGACACTCACATATCTCTACTCTGATAAAAAATAGAGTTGGCTATGATGGTGCTCCTGCCATCCGGCAATATAGGCCATCCAATTTATATCTGACGGACAGAAAGGAAACTATGGAAATTTTGCAAAAAGATACCCACACCCCTCTCTGCATTTGCAAATAAGGCATCCCCTCGTTCATCCCTTTCTCCCACAAGATAAACTTATCATACAAATGCATCTTGATGTTCCGTGCATCGCATGGTGATCTTGCTAGTAGGGAGAAGGAGTTTGTGTGACACATATCTAGCTATATTAAGGGATAGGTAGATAGCATATGTGTGAGAGACATTAGTGGCTGTGGGTGGGCGGAATTAAAGGGGTGGGCGTGTTAGACATAGAGAGCGTGTGTGTTTCTGTGTGAGAGACTTGTAGGACGGGGTAGAAAGATGAATTTAACCCTGACGGAGGGAGAGAATACACGAAGTGCGCGTGTGTGATTCCGATGCGCACAGGGAAATGAGATATGTATGCGTGTTAGAGAGATTGCACAATTCATTCACGTATCACTATCTAGCGATCGTGGATGTGCATCGCTTGAACATAAGTCAATATCTACTTCGTATCATGGCCAAAGGTACAATATCGATTCAACTCTATAAAGATTGGACACTCACATATCACATTTTTTCTATTTAAATAAGCCTTTTTAGTTGAGCATGCCAAAGTTACAGTGATGTTTCTTCAAACAACCAATGTAGCTATCATGAACATGCACCATTGTTACTCTTGCATTCAAATTCATTAGTCTTGGATGATTTAAGTTTCTATTTTGAATTAATATATGTAATATTCAGATATGAATTCAGCGGGTACACAATTTATGAAATGGAGGCTATGTAATCGTATGAGGTAACACTTTTAAGTAGCTGACTACAATATCCATTTCTTTTTGTGCGCCTCTACACTAACACGTCAATGCATTATGTTTAAAGTAAATAACCAATGGCACTAAATTATCTATTTACACGAGGAATACATAGGCTGAGCATTTCATTCCTTTTTTGTGACTGCGCCACTACACCCGTACGATTGGCCGTGCCTTTGTGAACGTTCAAGTTATCGGCGCATCATCCTGAGTTATTGTCTTTTTTAGGGTGGACTTCACAGCAGTTATTAACTGCTGACGCATGCCCCGTGTACACAGTCTAGAATGACATTGCCACTAGCACGGTCCAAAATTAGTTGAAACTGGATACGAACGATCCCGCAGGTGGCAAAATCTCCAGCCTCCTTCTAAAATTTTCACCACGTTAGTCTTTAGCATGCGAAATCCCCCTTTTGTCCTTGGTGCACGGAGACCAACAATTACAACACTGCCCTCATCTACATGATAGGTCGGGGCTGCTTTGGTAACTTCCGGTTCCCCCACTACACGGCACCCCCATTTCCTCTCCCCCTCCCGGAAAAATGACTAACTCCACAACACCAGAGCATCTTACATCATGTCGTCCGTACTTCATCGCCCTTTCTCCCCTCCCCTCTCGAAACCCTAGACTGCTCATCCATTGGCGTACCATAGCCCATTCACTGCCAGCGCCGTCCACCTCGCCGGATCTGCTTCTGCGGCCACATCTACCCCACCCACCTCCCATAGAAACAAGTAGACTGCTCATCCACCACTATACCACAGCCCATTTAGTGCCGGCCTTGTCCACGGCGCCGGATCTGCTTCGTCGGTACTCTCGTCAACTGTCGCGCATCTGCAGCGGCTCATTCGTACTCCCCACCGGAGACGCTTCGTCCACACCCCCTAGCCGCCCACCGACGCCCCTGTCGACAGCCTCTGATCCTCTTCGCCGACACCTTTCTCAACCCTACCGGAGCCGCTTCGCCACACCTTCCTCAACCCTACTGGAGTAGCTTCGCCTATACCATTCTCAACCCTACCGGGGCCGCTTTGCCAACTCACAAGTCCACGGCCTCAGATCTGCTTCCTCGCACCCTCATCCAACCAACCGGAGTAGCTTCTGACGCCCCGTCCACGGCCGCAGATTTGCATCGTCGACAGCACCCTTAACCCAACCACCGGAGCAGCTTCTGACGCCCCATCCACGACCACAGATCCATATCATCGACACCATCCTTAACCCAACCACCGGAGCAGCTTCACCTACGCCCTCATCCACGACCATAGATCCGCTTCGCCCACACCGTAGTCCACCCTACCGGAGCCGCTCCGCAAACACCCTACTCGACGGTTCTAGATCTCCATACCGGACCCCGACAGCCAGCGCAGTGTCATCACCCTCGACATTTCTAACCTGATTCCCACAGTCTGGAGAGAAGCCAAGAACCCGCCATGGCCTAGGTACTTGTCACCTTTAAACCCGTCCAACATCACCTGCCCGATGTACTTCAAATATACTAACCGGTCGCTATTACCTGTTATGCAGCTGGCAAAAACTACAAGGACGATGTTTCTTCTGGATCTAACAGCTTGGCCAACCAAGATCCTGGACTGAGGTATTGCGATGATCTTTTAAGCGCGTCTCTCTCTATTGTATTGTTCTGTGCCTACCTGCGTGCTTTGCTAGGATTTTCGACCAGTAATCCCTTTGTGCGGACAATGATTTCTACTACTGGCTGCTAAATTAGATATGTAGATGTCATACATGATACTAGCTCGTACCTCCGTTCCTAAATATAAGTCTTTCTAGAGATTCCATTATAGGCTACATACGGAGCAAAATGAGTGAATCTACACTCGAAAATGCATCTATATACATCTGTATGTGGACCATACTGGAATCTCTACAAAGACATATATTTAGGAACAGGGGCAGTACATTACACAAAATCGTAGGTGGCATGTAGGAATTCCAGTGCACTACATTAGGCTCCCTTAGAGTGCCTGCAAGTCCAGCATACAGAGTCATGGCTAGTTTATGGTACGCACACAATCGTTAATTGGTGGTTTAAATATGCGCAAGGGATATGCAATGTAGTATCATGTAGAGATGTCTAAAATTAGCCGTGTCAACTTGCAGATAGGGTTACACAATGAAAAAGTACAAGATGTAGTGCACCAGTGGCGACGGCCCGCTGGAGGAACCCTAGTGCTGTAGGCAGGGGATCGAGGTAGAGGGAAAGGGGAGAGGAGATGCAAGCGGGCAGGGAAATGAATGCTTGCGTGTTTTTTTTACTTGAGGGTCAGGTGTGACACGAGCGTCGGCAGTTAAATTTTGAGTGTAATATAGGCAGACAACAGAGTAATTTCACTATTCCACTTCCCTTCAATTTTTAGTGAGGTTCTACCCGAAACGCCCCCCTCGAAAGCGAAATAAGTTAAGCCCAAGCCCATAACTCAAAAATGACTTCTTTACATCTTTTATGGCTTATTTTGACAATATGCCCTGAAAAGGCGGAATCGAACTGGCCCTTAACCTGCAATTCAATTGTGCGTGCAATGATGAATCACTCCTGCCTGCTATCTATACATTTAGGCGTCATCATACATGGCATAACCTAATACATGTGCATTCCATTGTAGAATCTGGAATATGCAATGCTTATGTTAGTTCATACGTTGCACATGATGTTTAAATGCCCCTTAAATCTGTGCAGTCAAGTGATGGTCTTTAAACCTCCTTCTTTGCTTCTTTTCTTGATACGTAAGATTTGCTCACACATCTGTTAAATTGCTTGTTTGCACCAGCCAGCCATACTAGGACTGTTTGCTTTGATTACTTGCCGTTCTTGACCTAACACTCTAACAGAGCTTGTCAACGATTTAAACACTAAGGGCTGCTGTAGTGGGGCCTTGTCTAACTCATAGGTGACATAAAGGTTTGGCTGTACACTATAGTAGGCAATTATGTTAGGAAAGTATGCATATTTATCTTCCAAGGAGACGAGTAACTAGTTGACATAATTATGTGGTGTTGTTTTGTTATAATCTCATCCTTTTGTGTTCACAGACTGGAAAGTATGCATATTTATTTTCCAAGGAGACGGGTAACTAGTTTGTGTCACCTTGTAGAGGGGGTCCAATGAAGATAAGATTGAGGATTTCCAAGTAGAAGATGTTAGGAAGGAGCCTTGCAAGAGAAGTAGGAGCTGTGCTGAGCCTCTTCAACCTGCTAAGGTAAGTCACTGTATGCAACTCAAAAGTTCAATTCCTTGTTTGTTTCAGGCATTGTTAATTTTCTCTTTTCAATTACTTTATTTGTCCTCAGTTAATGAGATGCCCAAATAATCATGCCTGATGTTCGGTACTTGTATCACTATTAGTTGACATAATTAAAGGCCTTACCATTTAATTACTCTGCCGAAGTGTGCCTAAAGCTTTGAAATCTATTAACCAACTATTATTGCATGAGGCTCACAACCTAGTTTATACTACGCTAATGATTGCATAGTTTTGCCTGCTGTAGTATGTTTGTATGAAACCCTCTGCTGTTCATTATGCTCCCTAAGACTTTAATAGAGGCACAAAATGGCCAACCGCTTGCTTGCTTATACGCAACGTGCTGTCTAAATTTGTGAATTGTCTGTGTTTTCGATTGGGCCCCAACATCATGCTCCTCTGGTGAGCTAAGAGGGATTTCTGTACGCAGGCTGCACATACTATCTTTTTTATAATTTTTAAAATATCATGTGCTTATGCTTCATGACGTGTAACATTTTTTTTGAAAGTGACGTGTAACATTTTTGTTAGTCCTGTTTTTCCATGTAGTATAAATAGTGTCTTGTTCGCTTCACTGTTGCAACTATATTTTTGCCCTAGTCATGTGTACTTACAGAAACATTTCAGGATGAAGTGACATCAACACAAAGATCTGCGAGCAGTGCGGCATGGCCATTACCGAATGATTATAAATTGGAATTGGAATGTGCTGATGTTCTCGAGCATCAACTAGAGGTGGCAACACAACGTGTACATGATTGTCAACGTATAATCAACAAGTTGAGACTGGACATGCAGGTATTAGATGTAGGAGTCAAAAAATGAAACAATCCACTGAGGTAACCATGAAGGAATTGGGGATTTTGCAGACTGAAATTTGTGCTATCTGAATCCGGCCAATACTATTTTCTGAAGAGATTATAGTTCAAATGGAGTTAAGTTGATGCGCGTCCATGATGTATGAGCTGTATTTGTCCAGTGTATGTAATTTGCTGTTTGTGTATGCTTTATTATCACCTGTGCCGAACCATAGTGCCCAGTGGGTATAATCGGCTGTAATTTCTTTATTGTATAGTGTAGATTATTCTACCTTTCTATGGCTTGATCTCTTTGTTGTAATAGTGTAGGCTTTTTAGAGGTGATAGTATTGAGTAGGATAATTCTTTGAATATGCTATATCGTTCAAACGAGGGCCAATGCGCCTGACCATGAACCTTCACGGGCCATCGGATCCATGGGCCTTCTACGTCTCGTAGGATCCATGGGCCTTCTACGTCTCGTAGGATCCATGGGCCTTCTATGTCTCGTAGGATCCATGGGCCGCCGGCTCATTTATGGGTCTTGTACGGCCCTTTAATGGGCCGTAGATGGGCCTTTAATGGAAATCGTATATTTTATGGGTTGACCATAATGGGCCATTAATAGGCCGTATTTGGTGATGCTATGAAAATGGCCCAACAGACTAACGGTCCACAAACGGGCCGACAGTAATGACGGGCTGAATTTGGCCCACAAACAGAAAATGACAGTAACGGGCCGTAAGTAACCGAATGCTGCAAATGAGCCCAAGAATACATGGGCCCTTAGAAGGCCGAAAGTTAACTTGGGCTGGAACGGCCAACAGAATAACGGGCCGTTAATGGGTATAAAGTGATACACTGTTCATTACGGGCCAGTTTCACCACGGGCCGTTAATGGGTGTAAAGTAATACACTGTTCATTATGGGCCAGTTTCAGCACGGGCCGCTAATGGGCCAAGAGTTACAAAGGGCCTCATATGGGCCGAAAGACGTCATGGGCTATACATGGGCCAGAAGTGAAAACAGGCTAGAATCATATTGGACGGCCCAGATGACGCTACCGGGCCTAATTCGGATAGGGCGTAACGGGCCTTGGGTTAGCGGGATGTAAATGGGCTATATGCGAACAGGCTGTTAACAGGCTTTCCATGGGCCGGCTCGCCAGCTTTTAACCAAGTCAAATGGGCCGGCCTTTTCACAGGAATTGGCCACTGTTGGATCGTGCCATGTGTCGACGTATCATAGGAGCCTTCTGTCCAATGAGTGGATGACATCTATCCCAACGATGAGCCGACACGTGTTTCCTCTAGCCAATGATGATTTTACACGTGGAAAATCCCCATTGGTCGGGGCTGTTAATGGATTATCTGATCCAAAAACCGACCCGATAGCTTAACGGCATTCTGTTACGGTGGATGCCATGTGACGGTCACCCTTGACGAAAGCACTTCTGTGATGCACGATTTATTGTCATGGAAGTGGACACTTCCGTGATGATAATTTTGGTAATGTCATGGAACACTTCTACGACAGCACAGGTATGAATATGTTGATTCTGTCATTAATTTGTCATGGATGTACATGCATGAAAAAAAGCGAACTACTGTGACAAACACGTATCATCACGGAAGTGTAATTTTTTTAGTGATGCTACTAATGCGACACTACGATAAGAGACCCTTCGAGAAACTGTGTGCAATGCAATAATCGCAAACGGTGGTGTATGAAAACCATCAAAAAAGGTGAAAACGTTTGTGATGGAGGATGCATCAAACACGGTTCAGATTTTAGTTGCGTGTGCGATGAAGGGCATACAGTTCAGTTCAATTTACTATTTGCGATGAGGAGGAACAAAAGAAATGGGCAGCCAGATGAAGGCGTGTGCGATACACAGCATACGGTTCACTCGGATGAACTGTTTGTGATTAGGCAACAAAAAACAAACGGGAAGCCAGATGAAGGTGTGTGCGATATACAACATACGGTTCACTCGGATGAACTGTTTGTGATTAACCAACACAAAAAAACGGTCAGCCAGATCAAGGTGTGTGCGATATATGACATAAGAGAACATAAACAGGACAACTTAACAAGACGTGTGTGTTGTGCGATGGGATTGCATGCGGTTCACTGGGCCGTTGTCATCAGTGTGTGACCACTGTGGCAACCGTTCGCTCCCAGACGCCTCTTCGTGTACCATGGAAACCATCCACCGACTCTTCGCCTTTCCCTCTCGTTTTGGAACTATTGTTGCATGCTAGCTCTTCCACCCTCCTCCATTTGCCTTCACCCTTCCTTCTGCCATTGTTTGATCGTCTTCTCCATGGAGGGAACAAGCCAGAAGCGACCCCATTATTCATGCCAAAATCTGAGTGATGACACGGTGCAGGAAATCATTGATCGGTGTGACGTCATCACCTCGGCTAGCATGGCAGGTTCGTTCAATACCATTCTCTACTCAACTAATAACATCATTACAAGCAACCCAAGGGTCCAGCAGCGGTTTCACTAGTGCAGAACTGGGATGTATCACCGGTTCGTAATGGTCTTTAGTATCGGTTTTGTACGAACCACCGCTAAAGGGCCACCACATGGCATGATCCAGCGCCGGGGGCGGGGAGACCTTTAGTACCGCACTAGTAGAAAAAGGGCCTTTAGTCCCGGTTCATAAGGGCCTTTAGTCCCGGTTCTGGAACCGGGACTAAAGGGTCAGTACTAAAGCCTCCCTCTTTAGTCCCGGTTCTTACTGGAACCGGGACTAAAGGCCCTCGACGTGGCCGCTGCCTGGAGGTCCACCTTTAGTCCCGGTTGGTAACACCAACCGGTACTAAAGGAAATTTTATGATTTTTTTGAATTTTTTTTAGAATTTTGTTTAGAATTTCAAATTTCTGAATTATTTTAACCTCTATTCTCTAATCACCACTCATCATTCCAAATAATCTAACTTCCCGAACGGTCACCCATCCTCTCAGTACTCCAGCGTGAGCACACTTAACTTCCGGGTTCTATTCTCCCTCGTTTCTAAGTCTGCACTTGTTGTTTTCCTGACAATAGTAAGATGTCAATCCTATTAACCCTCAGGAATTTAGCTTGAGCATGAAGTCACACATTTCACTGTTTGAGTTTCAAATATTGTTCTAAAAATCAATAATTATTTAGTAACACTAATATGTCTTGAATAAGTAGTTTGACCACAGTTTGACCCTAGTTTGACCATAGTTTCACCAGATTTGACCAAAATTCAAAAAACTGAAATAATTATTTAGTAACACTAATATTTTTTGAATAAGTAGTTTGAGCATTGTTTGACCATAGTTTGACCACAGTTTGACCATAGTTGACCAAAATTCAAAAAAATTGAAATAATTATTTAGTAACACTAATATTCTTGAATAATTATTTAGTAACACTAATACTTCTTGAATAAGTAGTTTGACCATAGTTTGACCAGATTTAACAAAAATTCAAAAAAACTAAAATTTGAGCATAACTTTTTTTCCTTATAGAATTTGAGGATTCTAACAATTTGCAAACAAGCCGTAGGCGGTCAAAATCGGAAGCGGATTTTCGTTTTGAACATTTCGATATATTTTACATTTTTTCCGACATTGTATGCAAAAGTTATAGCCGTTTTACATTTTCCCTACATTTTTTGCAAAACATGTCCAAATTTAAGTTT
>NC_041386.1:54943073-54989256 GCF_002162155.2 Triticum dicoccoides | reverse complement strand
AATGGGACCTTTAGTCCCGGTTTGAGACACAAACCGGGACTAAAGGGCATTGCACCCTTTAGTCCCGGTCTGTGTCTAAAACCGGGACTAAAGGTCTAATATTTAGTCCCGGTTTCAGAGACAAACTGGGACTAAAGGGCATCGCACCCTTTAGTCCCGGTTCGTGCCACAAACCGGGACTAAAGGGCTCAGGTGAACCGGGACTAATGCCTTAGCCGCACGAACCGGGACCAATGCTCACATTAGTCCCAGTTCGTGACTGAACCGGGACTAATGGGCTGACCCAGCCTGGACCTTTGCCCCCTTTTCTACTACTGAAGATGGATACATTCTGAGAGGCATGCCTTTCATGTCAACGTCACGACCAAGAGTTCTCAGTATGTTCCATGCTAAACACATTATATGCGTTTCCCAAGTGCAAAGGTAAAGTTTACTCACCCTCAGCCATTCAAACACAAGCCATGGCTAGCCAAATCCTCGGGTGCCCTCCATACAATCAACTTTCCGTGGGAGTTTGTTTCCTTATTTATCGTTTTGATCATGGGACTGGGCATCTAATTACCAGCTATAACACCACCAGTATCATGCTATAGTAATCTCACCTCTAATGATGCCATGTCATCATGATTACTATGTAAATTTCCCCTGGATAAAAAATCAAAGTCAAATTCAACATTTAAATTTAAAGTGAGAATTTAAATTCACAAACATGGTTGGAAAATAGTTCACCATTTAGAAAATATTCCAAAACAGATATTGCTAATGAAAACAACATTTTGCTTGCTAAAGTGAGCCCTAGCATTTAATTCAATGCCAAACCAACCTTTTTAAATAATTTTTTAATTTATAGAAATTCAAACAAATTCATATGACTCCCAAACTTTTCGTGGCAGTCCCAAATATTCCAATGTAATTATGTGGCCAAGTCCCACATTTTACAAAATCCATTTGGCAGCTCAAAATATAACAAATTAGTTTGTGTAAAAAGAAAACAAAGAAAAATAAAGAAAAGGGAAAAGAACAGAGGAACACTTTGTTGCTAAGCCTAAGTCAAACAGTGAGCGGCCCGACCCATTAAGCTGGTCTCCCTTAACCTCCTGCTCTCTCTCCCTGCATCTTGAGACGCGCGGCCAGATCATCGACGCCGGCTGGATCTTCGACACGAGGCACTACAAGAGACCGTCAGTAGGTGGATAAGGAACCCTGTGATGTGTTGGACAACCCTAGACTCCATATCTCCCCTCTCTCACTTGCCCCCTTCCTTTTCTTCGAAGGCTGACGCTGCCATCGTCGTCGCCTTGACTCCACCATGACCAGTGGCCTCCCCATGCAGTGAGACCTTGTCCAGGAGCTCCGCACCATGCTATTATATTATCCATCTTCGATGTTTTATATGCATTATTATGCAATTTTATATCATTTTTTGGGACTAGCCTATTACCCTAGTGCCCAATGCCAGTTGCTATTTTTCCTTGTTTTTGTCTTTTACAGAAAACCAACACCACACGGAGTCCAAATGGAATGAAAATTTTTGACGATTTCTCATGAACAAGAAGATACCCATGAAGCTTCGGTAGGAGGCTAGAAGGCCCACAAGTGAGCCACAAGCTCACCAGGAGCACCCTAGGGGGGGTTCCCTATGAGCTTGTGGCCCCCCCATGGCTCTTCTAACCCTAATCTCCATTCTATAAATACACAAATATTCACCAGAGACCAGAGGGCGCACCAAAAGTACTTTTCCACCATCGCAAGTTTTTTTCCTCGTGAGATCCCATCTTGGGGCCTTTTTCGGTACTCTGCCGGAGGGGGGTGTCGGTGTCAAAACCGGCGGATCTCGGGTAGTGGGTCCCGAACTGTGCGTCTAGGCCGGATGGTAACAGGAGGCAGGGGCACAATGTTTTACCCAGGTTCGGGCCCTCTTGACGAAACTAAAACCCTACGTCCTGCTTGATTAATATCGATGATATGGGTAGTACAAGAGTAGATCTACCACGAGATCAGAGAGGCTAAACCCTAGAAGCTAGCCTATGGTATGATTGTATGTTGTGATTGTTGTCCTACGGACTAAAACCCTTCGGTTTATATAGACACTGGAGAGGGATAGGATTACACAAGGTCGGTTACAAAGGAGGAGGTATCCATATCTGTATTGCCTAGCTTGCTTTCCACGCCAAGTAGAGTCCCACCCGGACATGAGATGAAGTCTTCAATCTTGTATCTTCATAGTCTAACAGTCCGGCCAATGGAGATAGTCCGGCTGTCCGGAGACCCCCTAATCCAGGACTCCCTCAGTAGCCCCTGAACCAGGCTTCAATGACGATGAGTCCGGCACGCAGTATTGTCTTCGACATTGCAAGGCGGGTTCCTTCTCCAATACATCACAGAAGAATTTGAATACGAGGATAGTGTCCGACCCTGCAAAATAAGTTCCACATACCGTTGTAGAGAGAATAATATTTTCGCAAATCTAATTTGCTAACTCGTTTTGGCAGCATGACGTTGTGTTATGGCCCGGTGATTATTCGAACTGTTTTTCTTCAACCAGCTCCACACATAACGTGAGGCGGTTTCTTGACACGTCTTGTCGAAGCAGAGATTGTGTTCCCCCAATTACGGGATTCTCATTAATGCGGTCGTGGGTAACCCAACCGTGTCTAGGACTCCTAGATTATAGGTAAGTCCTAAACGGCTACGGAGAGGATGCTTGATATTCACCCTCTTTATAAAGGGACAAGGTTTTCGCTTTTTCCCTCTCGTGCTCAATCGAACCCTTCCCCCACCTCGAGTTCTAACACCCAAATCCCAGGTTAGGTGCTCCTGATCTTCAATCATGTCCGGATCCAGCCTCCAAGGCCGATGGATGCCCTCCTCCGTGACGGAAGAGGACATCAAGAAGTTGAGGGAGGCCAGATACCTGACCGCCGAGGTTTCGCATCGGCTTCCTGCTCGAGGGCAGGTCGTCCCTAGTCCCGAACCTAACGAGAACGTCGTGTTCGTTTCCCACTTCCTCCGAGGCCTAGGCCTCACTCTGTATCCCTTCGTCAGGGGTTTAATGTTCTATTACGGGCTAGATTTCCATGATCTAGCTCCGTACTCCTTTCTCCACATCTCGACAATTATTTTTGTGTGTGAGGCCTTCCTCCGCATTACCCTCACTTCAGCTTGTGGCTCAAGACCTTTGAAGTGAAGACGAAGGTGATCGAGGGGCAACATGCAGTGTGCGGTGGTGCATCAATAGGCAAGATGGCAGGAGCTCCATGGCCAAAAGGTTCCTTTCCAGAGGTGTCCGAATTATGGCAGCGGGAGTGGTTTTACGTCACAGCTCCCAGAAGTGCCAAGTGGGCGGCTCCCCCGCTTTCCGTTCGGGCCCCCACCACAACTGATGTCATGGATTAGCAGAGGTCTAAGCTGGGGTACAGCCAAGGACGTGCCTATATTGCAAAGCCGCATCCGAGATCTCTTCGAGGAAGATTTTAATTTGGTTGCGGTAGTACAAGTTATGCTGGTTCCTCAAGTCCAGCCTTGCAAACGCCGGTCCCTTCGCTTGTGGGAGTTGAACCCAGAGGGACCGCGTGCCATTCAGAGTTTCCTTGGCCTGACGCACGAGGAGATGTACAAGTCATTCCTCGGACATCAAGTAGAGTGTCCGGATATTACCGAGGACGTGGGCCTGAGCAGTAACCGCGCCACCGAACAAGTAAGAGATCCTCTGAACGAACACACTATCTTTTATTCGTCATGAAGTTATTTCTAAGAGTTCGCTTTTCGACCAGGACTGGCTAACAAAGGCGAAGATGATTCGGTGTTTGGCCCCCCTCCCCGAGGGTTTGGAAAATCCGGTATTGGAAAAGATGCTCGAGGTCGCACCTTGCCCGGAGCCCTCGTAGGAAGATACGGGGGGGATAATACGGGCAGACATGGGCCCCCACCGCTGCCTGTTCCAACCGAGGGAATGAGTGTCTCCATAAAGGAGGATAACCGGGGGAGGAAAAGGACCGCTTTTGAGGATCCGGAAGCCGAAGCCTCCAAACGGGAGAAGAATTCTCCCACAGAGGGTCCTGCCTCGGGTGGTGCTTTAGCCGCACAAAGTCCGCGGGGGGGATCTGCCCACCAACGAGTTGTAAGTGATCCAAAATACTTTAATAGTAAAGGTATGCTATCTTTTTTCTTAGAAAATAACCACCGCATATATCTTGCAGTTCGGGCCTTAACCCCTCTCAGCTGAGCTCGTCTTTGGGGGATCTTCTTCCAGAGATGATGGAGAGTGAAACGCCTCCCTCGGACTCCTCCGCTCAAGAAGCGGGCGACCCCGAAGTGTCGTCACGGAGGGCCTCTCTGGATCCGGTGAGGCCAGAAGATAATCCCATAGACCCCCGAAGTCCCCAGCGTCCGGCTCCCGAAGAGAGCAGACAAAAGAGTTCGACACCGTCTGGTATGCGGTCGGACGTTCTGAGGGAGTTGGTAGGGCGAGCGGCCATCTCAAAAGAACACCGTACTCTGATGGGTAAGGTGATGGAGAGAATTTCATCCGCCGAAAGCAGATTACATGAAGCCTTTAAGAGTCTACTGATAGGCTTTGAGGTACGTGAGATAATCTGTGATAGTACTGCACATGTTAGGTGTGCCCTGTGTAGATAGTAGCCCCTGAGACTCTGGTGGTCGTTGAGAACGGCGGCAAACAGAGGATCATATTCCCAGAAATAACCATACTGCCCCTATGTGCAGGTGGTGGAAGCTCCGGTGGCTAGCCGGACTAGTGAGTTTGCCAAATTAAAACGGCAACTGGATGTGGCAGACGCCGACATCGAGCTTGTTAACAAGAGGCTTGATGAGGCATAGGGTAAGTGTTATTATCTGGTGAACGCCACATAGTAAGAGCGGCATGATGCCAGTATCTTTAATATGTTGTGACTGCAGATGGAGCTGCCACCGTGGAAACCTTGCGGGCAGAACTTGGCTGAGCCAAGGAACAAGCAAGGATTAGTAATGCGGCTTCTTTGAAGGCGGCCGAAGAGTTGAAAGCCGAGAAGGCCACACATTGCGAGAGCCAAGAGAATATGGCCAAGATGGCCGTAGAATTAAAAGACACTGCCGACCGTTGCCAGGTCCTTGAAAAAGAAAACCAGGTGAAGGCAACGGACCTTGAGAAGGCCACGATGGCAGACAAAGACACCCGTTCTGCTATGAGAGCGAAGAAGGAGGAGCTGCGGGAAGCTGGGGATATTGCGGCTGGGAAACCCTTCATGTTACGGAGGAAGTTCAGAGATCCACGGTATGCCCCTCTGGATCGGCTGTGGAGTTCGGCTAATGCGTATATGGATTTGGTGGCGAGTGCTGCCGATGCGGCCAAGTACTTCCAAGGTCAGACAGATCGTGAAGTGGACAAGCTGTTCTGGTCGCAATTCAACATTCCAGAGCGTCCGTATTCATTGACTGACCAGCTAGCCGAATGGGCCGAACTGAATAGGTTGTCCGGACTTGCCATGAGGTCTGTTGTGGATCAGCTATGGCCGGAGAGGCAAAAGCCGAACAACTATTTCATCTTAGTGCAGCAGTTCCTTGGTGCGGTGCCGCGCATTAATGCGATGAAGAGGTTGGCGTGCATAGAAGGCTCGCGGATGGCCCTTGCCCGTGTTAAAGCATACTGGGTGGAGATGGATGCTACCACTGTTGCGGCGCAGGGTTCGGCCATAGGCCGAGTGGCTGCCGAGCACTATTTCGAGGAGGTTCTCGAGGGTGCTCGTTTGATAGAGGCCCAGTGCTCGAAGAATATTATGTTTGAGTGATGTTTATTCTCATTGTAAACACAATGCTTTTATGAAGTTTTATAAGTCTATGTTTATACTTTTGCCTGAAAGTAGTATGATGCCTCCTGTGCTGCCGTTTATGTATACATGTGTATAAACTGAAAGATTGCAGCCATCGGCTTCAACCGCCACGCTGTCAGGACCCCGATTCTAAGTCACACCGATCTAGCATGTAACACATCATATCACTTTGCGGCCTCACGCATGGTATTCCCACGGGTGCCACCTTACCTGGCCCGGGACCGTTTGCGCCTTTTGGCTCACGTATATGATAGTGTCGCTAGCATCCATATGACAAAAAACCCGAGCCAACATGGCTAGTCGTGAACCCAAAGCGGCACTAACCCATGGGGACAGGCATACATGAATCAACTTCGAGCATGTCGGTCAACAGCGTGTGAATCCGGGCTGTCGCACTGGGCTAACAGGACTCCGGTGAACCAGGTTGTAGCAGGCTAGGCAGGACTCCGGATGTCACCGCGTGACATTTCCCCAAAGGGACAGACACAAGAATGAAGTGAATCACATGCCGGCCAGTCAAGTGTTCCGGAGCAGTAGTGCTGGGCTAGAAGGACTCTGGTGAACCGGGCTATAGCGGACTACTATGGCTCATGGAAACACAAGACTTCATTTCCCCATAAGAGAGGCTACCAAGGATAAACAACTAGGTTGTTGGATCCCACACATACCAAGCATTTCAATCATACACACAATATGCTTGATATGTGTAAATACAACATGGCATCACAACATAACTCTACGACTCAAGTATTTATTCATTAGACTCCGAAGAGCCAGATATTACAGACATGGGTCTGATGAACCAGCATTCAAGTCATACAAGCAACAAGCACAAGCGGAAGCTTAACTTGTCTGAGTACAGACAACTACAAATGAAAAAGGCTGAGAAGCATGACTATCTACCAGATCCTGCCGAGGGCACAAGATCGTAGCTGAGGTATCAAGCTAAATGGCGGAGTCCACACAGAACTACTAGCGAGACTGAAGTCTCTCCGCAAAACATAAAATAAGCAAACTGTCGGTGGGAACAACACCTATGGGATCACAAGAATCCCTACTACGGTTGCGGGGCGCGGGGTCGTGAGAAGAGCGGATCAAACAGATAGCACACGGTTCGTTTATCCAGGTTCGGGCTGCAGGGATGCGTAAAACCCTACTCCTGCTATGGTGGATTGTATATATGTGTTCTTGATCTAGCTATGGGGCGTGAGGAGCTCCAAAAAGCCGAATCCTCCTCCTGGTCGCCTTGGGCCTCCTTTTATAGGAAAGGGGTTGCCACAGTAGTACCAGCAGGTGGAAAGGGAAAGAGTGATGCGAGGTTATCCCTCGCATTACATGATAACGCGCATTTAATGCATCTTGCCCAGGTGTCCTTGCTTTATCGGGGACGGGGGAGAGCCCTATCTCGTCCGTCGCCGCTCCCTTTCGCGTCGACACGCGCCCTGGCCAGCGGCGCCCGCGGTGCCATGTAGGCAGGCAGGCAGCTGAGGTGGCGCAGTGGTGGGTCTCCACGAAGATCTGCATGCCGCCACGCAGGTGCCTGCCCAGCTGGTTGGGTCAGCAGCTGCATGCGAATGGTAGTGGAGGTTTGACTGGCGTGGGCCTGATGGTGGCCCAACGGGTGTTCTTGGAAAGGGCCTTGCTTGGGCCCCGGCAAGGGTCTTGCCGTGGCGCCTGCTGTCATCCCCGGCAAGGCTCTTGCCGGGGGCCTTGTGGTACTCTTTGGCTGGGATCCCGCCAAGAATCATCATCTTCTAAAGGATGTATCTGATCTCGAATGTCTTCACAAAGATCTGCATGCCACCAAGGGGATGTCTCCCGAATCCTTGCCCCATGGGGGCAGTGGACTCAAGGGTGACTCACTCTGTAGGTGTGGGGCGAGCTGCCACGGCAAGGGTCTTGCTGGGTTTGGTAAAACTGCCTCCCGCCAAGGATCTTGCCGGGGGGGGGTCTGCTTCGTCCCCTTTGCTCTTTGTGGTCTTGGTCTTGGCGTCGTTCTGCTTCTCCTGAGCTTCGGCCTTACCTTGGCTCACCTCCCTTGCCTTGCTCAGTGTGGTTGTGCCCGTGGCTTAGACTACCCGTGCACAGTTAAAGGGTAAAAAAAGCGCATCCCTCTTTTTGTACACCGACAGGAGCCCCCGGACCTAGGCCACACGTAAGCGCAATCGCATCGTTGGGCTTAGGCCCAAAAACGGTGCGCGGGAAGGCACGGCGGTTTTTGCCGCGGTAAGTCTCTTCGCGTGCTTTCCGCGCGTGGCGCGTCGTGGGGAGGCGTGTGTGATGTGGGGGGCATGCGTGGGGCTGAGCTCCGCATGCATGCGTCACGTCATAGCAAAGGGGGAGGTTCGCGCCTTCCCCATAAACGGAGGGAGGAATGGAGGCGCGACCCATTTCTAAACAGGTCCGAGGCGTGGTCTTCAAGGCGTCCACTCCCCACAATCACGGGGTGGGGAGAGGTCGCCTCACCCGTCGCCTCGGTCCTCCAACGTGGCTCTCACGCGCTTGGTGTGGTGAACGGTGGAGGCGGGAAACCGGGCCGCCGTGGGCTGGGGCGGCGGGTCGGTCCCAGTTCCCTGCGCCTTCCGCGTCTTGATTGGCTGAGCGGAGCGGCCGAGCCCCCACCCCGTTCCTTTATAAAGAGCGTGAGGGGGTGGCGTCCCGCATTCCATCATCTCCTCCTTCCTTCAGCTTCTGCTCCCCCCTTCCATCCGTCATGGAGAGAGGGAATCCTGGTCCTTCAACGGTGGCGGCGAGGGTCGCCGCTCGACAGCGCATCCCTCCTTCTCCTGCACCCGCGGTGGCAGAGCGAGCTGCGAGGGGAAGGGGGAGGGGGCGAGGCCGTGGGCGAGGCCGAGGCGCTCGGGGAAGAGGAGGACGGGGCGGCGCGCCAGCCTCGCCTCCGCCAGCAGTTCCTCCCCCCATGGAGGGCCATGTTGGGGATGACCCTTGCGAGTTCTTCGTCAGGCTATGCTGGCCGCCTCGCCGTTGCCTTCGTCTCCCGACTCCATTCGCGCAGGAGATGGAGCTGGATCCGCCGGAGTCGTTGTGGCTACACATGAGGGGCTGCGCGATCAGTGGCACGCGGGCCCGCGTCGATTTCCCCGCCCCTCACGTGATGTATCTCTGTCGGGGATGGAAGACGTTTGCCCATATCCACCGCTTGATGGTGGGGCTCACTCTCCATTTTAAGCTGATGGAGGTTGGCCTTCTCTCTGTCAAGGTCTTCGGGTGCTTCGGGACACGTGCAAGATGTTGCATGGAGAGCTCTTCTGATAGTGAAGACTCCTCCTTGGGCGGGAGTGACGAGGAGGACAGTGGCAGAAACGACGAGGGTAGTAGGCGGCACGATAACGGGTCCGATTAGGTGTTGGGTGCCGCTCCGTGTGGCACCGGCGACCCAATCATCCGCGTCGCCGGCTCCCTGAACTTCCCGGGGTCGTCTCCTTGGGCGGCTGGCATTGGGAGGCTGCGGAAGAGGAAGAGGGCGAGTGGCAAGGCCGTCAAGTCGGAGTACGCGGGCACCGACGCCTTCCACGCATGCTGACGTCCTGCCGCCTCGTCTTTGAGCTCTGCTTCCGGCGCCGCCATCACCATCCATCCTTCGGACGACCACCGAGATGTTCTCTTGGTGTCTTCTGCCTCCCATAGCTTGCCTAGGCGCCCCTTTTGCCCTTTTCGCCTCCTTGACCTGCCTCCTGAGGAGAGGGACAAGAAAGGGATTACGGGCATCTTACCTCTTTTTAGTTTGTAAGCCTTCGGGCCTTAGCTGAATTTAAAACTTGTAATCCCATCATTCATGTTTTTCATTCCCTATGGACTGTACCTGAGTGGAATGTTTTTAATGAAAAAGGGATGCTTCCCGGGTCATTTGTTTGTGGGTAGAACCCATGACAAGGAGTAAATCCTTAATATCTTTAAGATAAACATTTCCTTGCCCGGCAATAGGCCTTGCCGTCTCCCCACTTCGCTCGACCTTTCTCACACCTTTGGCGAAGGCAGGGATGAGGTGGGTTCAGGCTCCTTGTTTCATCCTCTCCCTGCCACGACTACGACCAAACCTGGCCCCAGGAACGAGCCCTAGGGCCTAGAGTTAGGGGAGCATGGTAGTTTTTAGGAAAAAACGAGGTTTCACATACCTCAGTCCATAAGGGAATGCATGATAAGGGATGAAGAACTTATCTCAAGCTGTAGCCCTCGGCAACTCTGGTTTGCCATGGGTGAATCTTTGCTCTTGCAGCCCCCAGAAATACTAGCTTGCCGGGTCTAGATGCTGGTCTGTCCCTCTTCTCTTTTTCGTCCTCAAGTGATCCGGCATGGATACCTGTGAGTCCTGCGAACCAAAGAAGACAAGAGAACGGCAAAGAGATGCACACTCGACCTCTATGCTAGGGGTTAGTCGCCTCTAAGCACTATCAACCCTAACCAAGGACGAGACTGGACCTAGCATGCATGCTATAACTTAGGGCGCCAGCGCTTCATTTATTTATGCTCAGGGTCTTCGCCTGGCATTGTACAAAAGGTGGCTTTCCGGGGGGCTCGGCAAGCTGCGCCTCACGAGTAAAACTTGCAAAGATGCTCAATGTGCCAGGAGTTACTCACCGGAACGGAATCTTCGGTCTCCAGGCGGACTTCGCCTGTCCTGGTGACTCGTATTACCCGATAAGGGCTGTCCTACTTTGTCGTCAACTTGTTGGAATTCTTGGCTGATTGAACGCGCCGAAGGACAAGCTCGCCTTCCTCAAGGCTTCGGGCATGAACCTTGCGGCTATGGTAGCGGCGCAAGGCCTGCTAGTAGCATGCTGCTTTCACAGCCACCCGAAGACGATCTTCCTCAAGGAGCATTGTGTCATCTTGCCGCAGTTGCTCTTGCTCAAGCTCATCATAAGCGAGCACTCGAGGTGACCCATATATGAGTTTAGTGGGGAGAACTGCTTCTGCCCCATATATCAGGGCAAAAGGTGTCTGGCTAGTGGCTCGATTTGGCGTCGTCCTGATCGACCAAAGAACCATCGGCAACTCATCAATCCAGCGCCTTCCACTCTTGTGCAGCCAGTCAAAGGTCTTGGTCGTTAAGCCTCGTAGTACTTTAGCGTTTGCCCTCTCAGCTTGACCATTGCTTCGTGGGTGAGCAACGGAAGCGAAACAGACTTTGCTACCGAGGTCTTGGATATATTGCATGAAGGTGCGGCTTGTGAACTGTGTGCCGTTGTCGGTGATGACCCTGTTGGGTACACCAAAACGGCACACTAGTCCCTTTAAGAACTTGACGGCTGACTGAGCTGTGACCTTCCTCACTGCCTCCACCTCTGGCCACTTTGTGAACTTGTCGATTGCAACGTACAAGTACTCAAAGCCCCCGACAGCGCGGGGGAAAGGGCCCAGTATATCGAGCCCCCAGACCGAGAAGGGCGAGGAGATAGGAATGGTTTGAAGGGCTTTAGCTGGCTGATGAAGCTTCTTTGAATGGAACTGACACGCTTCACACCTGGTGACTAGTGTCGTCGAATCCTGGAGGGCGGTGGGCCAGAAGAAGCCTTGTCGAAATGCCTTGCCGGCAAGGGCCCTTGACCCGATGTGGGATCCACATACGCCTCCGTGTATCTCTGCCTATAGCTCCAGTCCTTCCTCCCGAGGGATACACTTCAATTTCACACCGTTCGGCCTCTTTCTGTACAAGATGTCATAGACGAACTGATACATGGTAGAGCGACGGGCTACTTTTTCCGCTTCTTCCTTCTCTTCAGAAAGTTCCCCTGTTTGGAGGAATCGGACGGTATGTTGTGCCCATGCTGGAGCCTGAGGCTCGACGGCGAGGACTAAAGGCATTTCCTCCGCTGGACTAAAGGCGGCTGTCTCGACGGCAAGAGCTTGACGCTCCGCCGGAGCTAGCCGTCCTGTGGCAGGCTCAGTGTCCCCGGCAACATCCTTGCCGGCGGTTCCGGGGAGCTCGGCGGGAAAGTACTTGCCGGGTCCTGATTTCCTTCTCTTGTTCTGCTCTGTTGATGGATCAATGGATGGCTGAGTTAGCTGGAGCACAAAGGTACCTGGTTCCACAGGTAGCTTGAGGGCAGCGTGTTTTGACAGGTAATCGGCGATATCGTTCTCCGCTCGGGGAACGTATTCAACCTATATACCGTCGAAACGCTCTTCCAGCTTTCTCACTTCATCGACGTAGGCCTTCATCAACGGGTTCTCGTAGTCCTTGTTGACTTGCTTGACGACGAGCGGCGAGTCGCCCCTGACGATGAGCTTCTTGATTCCGAGGTCTGCCGCGATCCTAAGACCGGCAAGCAGCCCTTTGTACTCTGTCGTATTGTTTGTTGACACCTCCCTGGGGAAGTGCATCTGGATCATGTACTTGAGGTGCTCTCCGGTTGGCGTGACAAGCAGTACGCCGGCGCCGGCGCCGTGTAAGGAGAAAGCTCCATCAAAGTACATGATCCAACTGCAACTTGCCTCCTTGCCGGGGAGAGCAGTCTCTTGGGCTTCTTCGTCAGGCGTTGCGGTCCACTATGCAATGAACTCCCCCAGGACTCGGCTCTGAAATGCCGAAGTACTTTCAAATTTGAGGCCAAAGCTGGACAGCTCCAGTGCCCATTCCACAATTCTTCCCGTTGCATCTGGATTGTGCAATATCCGTTGCAGAGGGAGACGAGTGACGACAGTGATCTCGTGTGCCTGGAAGTAGTGATGCAGCTTCGTCGAGGCCATTAGAAGGCCGAAGAGCAGTTTCTGCACATGCCGGAGTACCTTGATCTAGCTCCCTGCAGGAGGGAACTAACAAAGTAGACCGGGTGCTGCATCATTTTCTTCTTCGCCAGCACTTCAGTTGGCTGTGTTGTCTCTGCATTGGTGGTGTCGGGCTCTGTCGCTGCCATTACCTCGTCGTCAACCTCTCTCTACGCCACTAGTGCGGCGTTGACCACCTGGTTCCTTGCCACCAGGTATAGTAGCAATGGCTCATGTGGTCTAGGAGCAACTAGTGTTGGCGCGGAGGAGAGGTACTTCTTCAAATCTTGCAATGCTGCTTCGGCTTCTGGCGTCCACTCCATCGGGCCCACCTTTTTCAGGATCTTGAAAAAGGGAAGGGCTTTCTCGGCAGACTTGGAAATGAATCTGCCCATGGCGGCGACGCAACCAGCAAGCCGACGCACATCCTTGATTCGCTTGGGTGCTTCAATCTACTCTATAGCTTTGATCTTTTCTGGATTGGCCTCTATCCCATGTTGTGATACAAAGAACCCGAGAAGCTTGCCGGACGGGACGCCAAAGACGCACTTCTCAGGGTTCAGCTTAAGATTGATCTTGTGCAGGTTTCCAAATGTTTCTTGCAAATCCGGATGAGGGTTGCCCTGTCCTTGGTTTTGACCACTATGTCATCCATATAAGCTTCCATATTTCTATGGAGCTGGGGTTCAAAACCAATCTAGACCGCCCTTGCAAACATCGAACCAACACTCTTCAGCCTGAAAGGCATCCGCATGAAACAATACGTACCACATGGGGTGATGAATGTTGTTTTCTCTTCGTCTTCTCTTGTCATGAAGATCTGGTGGTAGCTGGAGTAGGCATCGAGGAATGACAACAGATCACACCCAACTGTGGAGTCAACAATCTAGTCGATGCGCGGCAACGGGAAGGGGTCCTTAGGATAAGCCTTATTGATATTTGTGTAATGAATACACAGCCTCCACTTCCCATTAGCCTTGCGCACTACGACCGGATTGGCCAACCACGTTGGATGGAGCACTCCTCTTACCAAACCCGCTGCTTCCAGTTTCCGGATCTCCTCTGGGATGAACTCTTGTCGTTCCAAAGCTTGCTTTCTGACCTTCTGCTTGACGGGCCGCGCATGAGGACAGACAGCAAGGTGGTGCTCAATCACCTTCCTGGGAACGCCGGGGATGTCGGAAGCTTGCCATGCAAACACATCGACATTCGCCCACAGGAAGGTGACGAGCGCGTCTTCCTATTTGTCGTCGAGGGTGGAGCTTATTGTGAAAGCCCCTCCCATGCCGTCCTCATTGACAGAAACGTTCTTGGTTCCCGGCGGTATGGCCCTGGGCTTCTTGTTTCCGTCGGTGGAGCTCTCTGGCACGTCCTCGACGGGAGCGCTACACTCCGAAGAGGTGCGCTTGCCGGAGTGGGTGTCCGAGGTCTCACCGGTCTTCTTCTTCTTTCCTCCCGGGGTCCCAGCGGCAGGAGCAAGTGCCCTAGTGGCGGCAGCTGCTGCAACTACTTGCTGGTATAATTGGTCAGCACAAATGAACGCATCTTTCTTATCGGTGGGATGGTGATGATCGTCACAGGTCCTGGCATCTTCAGGGTGTTGTAGGCGTAGTGTGACGCCCCCATGAACTTGGCCAGTGCTGGGCGGCCAAGGATCCCGTTGTAGGGCAAGGGGATCTTGGCAACATCAAACACGATCCTCTCCGTCCTGTAGTTCAGATTGCTTCCAAAAGTCACGGGCAGCATGACCTTTCCCTTAGGTTGGCTTCTTCCCAGGTTGACCCCCTAAAACATGCCCGTCTCTTCGAGGTCTCCATCAGGAATCTGCAGTTTCTCAACCACGGCAGGCGAGATCAAGTTTAGACCAGCCCCGCCATCGACTAGCATCTTTGTCACCTTGACGTTGCGTATTGTTGGTGAAACCAACAATGGCAAGAACCCGACCACAATAGTGCGATCAGGGTGATCCTCAGTGTCAAAAATGATAGGTGTGCTGGACCACTTCGGCGGCCTTTGGGCATCAAACGACGGCTCTACCGCTGTAATCTCTCGTGCCCACTGTTTGAGCTGGCGATGAGAAGTATGCAGCGAGGCGCCGCCGTCGATGCACATTGCCTCTGTAGCTTTATGAAACTATTGGTCGCCGTATTCGTCGTCCTCTTCGTGATCGTCGTCTTCTGGCTTTTTGTCACGGCCCCGAGCGGGCCTCTCCTGTTGTTTATCCTTGCCGCGACGGCCCGCCTGGCCGTCAAGCTTCTTGTCGGACCCCTCAGCACCGTCTTGGCCCTTCTCCTTGTCCCGCCTCTCGTATTCAGCCCTCTGCTTATCATCGAGGAGCTCAACCAGTCGGCAGTCTTGGAGAGCATGGCCTTTGGTGCGATGGATCTTGCAGTATCGCTTGTCGGAGTTTCCTGGCTTCTCGGAAACCGCCAAGGCCCGGCAGGCGACACATCCGGCAATTTCCTTGCCGGGGTCATCTGCCTTGGTTTTCTTGGTGGAGCTGGCGTCACCAGATCCCTCGACAGCAAGCACGGCTTTACCCTTGCGCTTCCTGTTGCGGGGCCGGCCCTTCTTCGCCGGGGCGGCAGTATATTCATCCAAGGAGTCGGTTTCCATGCCGGCGTCTTCACCGGGGTACTTCCTTCCCTCTTCAGCCCGGGCACATATGTCAGCAAGAACATAGAGTTCTGCTACATCTTTCACCTTGTTCATTGCCAGCTCTTCGCGCATCTTGTGGTTACGCACGTTCTGATGGAAAGCGCTGATGATGGCGGCAGGGTGAACATCAGGGATATTGTATTGTATCCGGCTGAACCTCTGTGTATACTTGTGGAGACTCTCGCCTCCCTTCTGGGGAATGACGTGCAGGTCGCTTGCTTGGCCATGGGCTTGGTGGCCTCCGGTAAAGGCGCCCACAAACTCATGGCACAAATCTGACCAGGAGGAAATAGAGTCTACCGGCAAGTGCATCAACCATGACATGGCATTGGGTTTAAGAGCCAACGGAAAGTAATTCGCAAGCACCTTATCGTCGCGGGCTCCGGCACTTGCATCGCAATGGTGTAGATGCTGAGGAACTCGGACGGGTGGGTCTTTCCGCTGTACTTTTCGCCCACGTCAGGTTTGAAGGTGCGGTGAGTGGGCCACTAGAACCGCCGCAGCTCAAGGGTAAAAGCCGGACAACCTACCTCGTAAGGTAGGCCTCCAGGGCTCTCCGGTGCCAGGTGGTTCATAGCAGGCCCTGCTCGCCTGTCTGACTGGTGGCGCGCTCCGCGCCGGTGCTTGATAGTGGTTCGAGCGTCTTCATGTTCTCGTTCCCGAAGGACTTGGCGTTGGTCACAGTGGGTCCACGGGTCGGACGACGCTATGGAGATTTCGTCGCCCGTAACGTCGTGACGGGCTGGCATCCATGGTTCAACCAGCGGCGTCATCTCACCGGAGTTCAACCGGCGGCGACCACAGAACACGGCGGGGCGTGCCGGATTTGTGCTAGAGGCATCGCGTTAGCGCGCTGAGGGCACCAGGGCATAGCCCTTGCTCGCCTGCATCAAGAGGAGGCGGAGTTGGGCGCGGGGCTCGCCGAAATCAATGCCAGCGACGAGGTTTGCGGCGGCCGTGGTTTGGTCAAGCTCGGAATCAGCGTTGTAGTGCACGGTGGGTCGAGCGGTGGGGTGCTTCGTGCTCATGCAGACATGCTGAGCACGGTGACGCTCTCAGGCTCGAGCTGCAGTGGCTGCAACAATGACGGCGACATGGCCGGCGGCAGGGGAAGCTTGGCCACGGCGGTTACGGATGCTGGAGGTCGCAAACGACAAAGATAACGAGGGGGAAAAGACGGTGATCTCACAACGGTCACATAGACAAGCTCAGCGGGCTCGGGGACGCTCTGGACAAGGCGAATCGACGGAATCGATCTCCGGGCACCGGAGGTGAAGAGGACGATGCTCCGGTCGACTGGGGCCTCTTCTGGTTGCGTGCGTCAGGTGTGTTGCTCCACGGGGTTGTGGTGGAGCTCGGGGACGCGGAGAGGGAGCGAGGGAGTGGCTGCGGCCATGGTGGAGCTCATCGGTGGCGGCGGCGCGGTTCGGTGAGGTGGGGAACAGCGAGGGGAAGAGAACCAGAGGAGGGGAGAGAGAGCAGCAAGGTGTGGAGAGAGAGGAGAGGATCGAGGGGGCCGCGGGTATCTCCGTGGAGTGGTTAGGGGGCCGGAGAGGCTGCCACCGCGAAGCAGGAGGTGGAGGCCTCCGCGTGCGCGCATGCGACTTCGACTCTGCCTACTGGCAAAGGTTGAAGACAGCACCGGCTGGGCTGACTGGGCTGGTTGTCACTGGGCTGCCAGGTAAAACCCTCTCTCTCTGCTTTCTGTTTTGTTACTGTTTTCTATTTATGCAAATGGGTTTTAATTTGGTTTTTGAACCAAACTAATTTTTCCGCTTCTGATAATTTTTGCAGGGACTAAATGGATTATTCCAAATCCCCTCAACAATTATCAGAATTATTGGGCATATAGTTAATATATCACAAATATAAGTCCAATGCAAAGAATTATTGGATTAACTCAAATGCCCCAAACAAATATTTCTGAGACTCCAAAAATATTGGTTTGAGTTTTATTTCTTGCTAACATTTTTATAGTTTAACAGGAACATTTTCTTGGGTTCGTTTGAAGCAATTTTTAAGGTTGACCATTTTTAGAAATGATCTATGAGGCTTGAGAATTCCCTCAATTCAATTTCACTAGAAATTTAGACTTGATGCATGGATGCCACTCACTGATGCAACTAATTATAAAGGAGAATTCTAGGGCTGTGACACACGCATATAATGCGGATGTGCTCGCGAAAAATATGTGTTCACACTTAACCCAACGTCTTGGTCCTATTAAGGTGGTGATAGCGTAGCGAACGAGGCAACCGGACTGTAATGCTTTAACACTTTCACTTAGCCATAGGAGTTTGACAGTGGGGCTACTAGATAGCCCCTGGTGGCTCCGCACTCTCCCGATCGCGGGGTGCGTACATGCCTGGCCGGAAAACGGCCCTTCGTTATGGTGGAGGAATTCTAACATTCCGAGAGGTCATCGAGTAGTTGACCAGTCTCACGCTATATCATGACAGTCAATTTTCGGCTTTCTCTACTGAGGTGCTCGTCCGGATGAACCAAGGCACAATCGCAGTAGTTCTCCTGGTGCTACCTTAGCCGATAAAGCGGAACGTAAGGCACCAAAACACAGGAGCCGGGCAAACCCAACATTTGACCAAAGACAATGATTCAGAGCTGATGCATATAAGGCCAAACTCGCGACGCCGAACACTCCCTAAGGTATTCGGTGGTATAAACCTGGCCTAAATAGTGCCCTTTGTAAGAAGCCCCTTGTGTCCAGGTATGTGCATTATTCTGACGTGGCCACATGCCAAGACGTCAGCATCCTTCTCAACTGTGCTGAGAATTTGGTGGATGTGTATCAACAAGAGATAGTAAAAATGGTTTACACAGGGTCCTAATCTAAAAAGAATCCTTGGATCGGGTCCCTGCTGCACGTCTGCGCCTGTGTCTCCGTTGTGCCATATCCTGAACGGGTGTAGCACGATGATCATCTATAAAAGAGAGGAACTTAGGTGAAAAAGTTGTCGTGCAAAAGGATAGTTTTTAAAGAAACCATGTATAATTCAAGATGAGTAAAAGTTGCCACTTGTCTATACGCGTTGAGCCCCTTGTATTTGTAATAGGGGTGTGACCATTGATCCGGTATGAATTACATATAGCTGCGCCGGACTCGTCTAACCGTGTCTGAGGTCTTGATGACCTGATAAATGCTTTAGTTGGTCAGGCCGTTTTTAGTGTGCGGCTGCCAAGGCAGCCGCACTCTCTTCGACGCGCAAAGATCGCTTAATACTTCTGTTCACTGTAATGATGCCACGTGGGCTGGGCATCTTGAGTGTGAGGGAAGCGTAGTGCGGTATTGCATTAAAGCGAATGAATGCTTCGCGTCCGAGTAGTGCTTGATAGCCACTTTGGAATAGAGCTATGTGGATGGGTAAATGTTCGCTACGGAACTTATCGGGGAAGCCGAATATAACCTTTAGTAGCAGGGAGCCCGTGCAATGAGCCCCTGGGCCTGGCGTTACTCCTTTAAAGGTAGTATTGCTTTTGCAAATTTTTGTTGGGTCTATCCCCATTTCGCGGATTGTATCCTGGTATATCAGGTTTAGACTGCTGCCACCGTCCATCAGGACTCGTGTGAAGTGGTATCCGTCAATTATTGGGTCTAATACCAGGGCAGCCCATCCTACATGCCGGATACTTGCTGAGTAATCATGATGGTCGAAAGTGATCGGTTGAGACGACCAGTGGCAGGACTCTACGGTGATAGGCCCTTGGGCATATTTTTCTGGAAGTGCCGTTTTGTTTCTTCCCTTGATCACGTGTAACACATTTACAGTTTTGACTTCTGGTGGAAATTTCTTTTGTTCCCCACTGTCTTGCTTGAGAGGCTCATCCTCATCTTCGCTTGGTGTATCCTCCCCCTTGTGTACGGCGTTGAGCTTGCCGGACTGCTTGAAGACCCAACATTCTCTGTGGGTATGATTAGCGGGTTTACCAGGGGTGCTATGGATCTGACATATTTGGTCCAGAATTTTGTTTAGGCTGGACAGTTCGTCTCTGGCGCCTTTAGAGGGCGGCTTTTGCTGACCTCGCCAAGAGCTTTTGAATCTGGCGTTTACTGTCGTGCTCTTCGTGGTGTCTTCTTTATTCCGGCGTTTGTTATTGCTGTTGTGCCGTGATTTCTCGTTTCCATCTCTAACTTCAGATGTATAGGGGTCGCTGGTGCTGCATCTGGCTAGCCAGCTGTCCTCACCCGCGTAAAAACGGGTCATGAGGCTTGTTAATGCTGCCATTGTTCTCGGCTTTTCTTGGCCGAGGTGTCTGGCAAGCCATTCATCACGGACGCTATGCTGCAAAGCTGCCAAGGCTTCGGCGTCCGCACAGTCGACAATTTGGTTCTTTTTAGTAAGAAACCTATTCCAAAGTTTTCGGGCTGACTCTTCGGGCTGTTGAGTTATATGACTCAAATCGTCCGTGTTCGGAGGTCGGACATAAGTCCCTTGAAAATTTGCCCGAAAAGCGTCTTCAAGCTCTAACCAGCTTCCAATGGAGTTTTCAGGGAGGCTTTTAAGCCAGTGACGAGCTGGCCCTTTGAGCTTGAGGGGTAAGTACTCGATGGCATGGAGATCATCTCCTCGAGCCATATGGATATGGAGGATATAGTCCTCAATCCAGACCCCAGGGTCTGTTGTTCTGTCGTATGCCTCTATGTTTATGGGTTTGAATCCCTCTGGAAATTCATGGTCCAGCACCTCGTCGGTGAAACATAGAGGGTGTGTGGCACCCCTGTATCTGGGTGTACCGCGTTGTTCGGATGTTTGTTGTGTTACATCATATGCTGGGGCGCGCTTGCGTGGTCCATAGATGGATCTAGTTGCGCCGTCCTTTTGGTGCGAGCCCTCGCGTGGATCGCGTATTTGCTTGTGGGTGGCGTTGTTTGCCACTCTATGTTGGCCGTGAGGTCGTCTATTTGGCCAGGTGGCCGTTTTTATTTTTGGTTGTGGGGGGTCTGAGGCCTCCTCATCGAATTCAGGTAGCAACTTCTACTTTGGGTAGCTCTTGGTGGGGCGATTGCCGCCATACTTCGCTATTGTGTTGAGTACTTTGCTCCATCTGATTTGGAGTGTGTCATGTGCAGCCTTGAGCCTTTGCTTCTGCTTTTTCAGACTCCTCGCGGTGGCAACGAGCCTTTGACGGGCATTCTGCTGCTCCGGGTGCCTGTCCGGCGTTATGTCGTCCGGACTATTATCTTTGATAGAATTGGTTTGTCCGGTTTGATTCTCAGTATTGCTGTGGTCCGGCAGTGTTTCGCCCTGGTCCAATGCTGGGTCTGTATGATCGTTATTTCTGCCGAGGCGGGGTTTGGGGCGGCGCTTGCGCCGCCGCTTTGACTGCTTCTCGAGGGAACAAGCCTTCGGTGCGTCCTTCCGTTCCTCGTTTTCGTCTCCTTTCGGTGTGTCCAGCATGTATATGTCATATGATGAGGTGGTCATCCAGCGCTCTGTGGGCGGTGGTTCCCCTTCGCCTCCCGCATCATCGTCCATACCGTTGATGTCTTCGGAGTCAAAGTCGAGCATATTGGTTGAGTCGTCGACAGTGGCTATTAAGTGGGTGGTGGGTGGTTGTCGAATTTCTTCATCGTCCGCATCCCAATCCTGTTGGCCATAATCCGGCCAGGGCTCTCTTAACAAAAAGAGAGACCTTAGTGAATTCAAAATGTCGCCGGAGGGCGAGTGCTGAACGATATCCACGGCAGTGAATTCCATGGTCGACGCCCAATCGGATTCGATTGGCAGGGGCGCGGATGGTTCGGAGTCCGGAAAAGAGTCCGGCATCTTGGAGTCACGGGCTGCCCAGAGGGTTAGGCTGGTGTTCGGCTCAATCGCCATTGAGACAGCAGCCCCTGAGGTGGTGTCTAACCACCCGTCCTCGACTGGCGCAGTTGGCTCCGAGCTAAGGGTCGGAGCTGATGCGGGCGCAGCCTCTGGGGTACTGTTCGGCGGCAGATCTAGGTCATACCCATCGCGACAGTGCGGCATGCCCGGCTGTGGCTCAAATCCGTCGAAGATCAAGTCTCCGCGGATGTCAGCCGTGTAGTTCGAACTTCCAAATCTGACCTGATGGCCAGGGGCGTAGCTTTCAATCTGCTCCAGATGGCCAAGCGAATTAGCCCGTAGTGCAAAGCTACCGAATACAAAGATCTGTCCGGGGAGAAAAGTCTCACCCTGGACCGCATCGCTATCAATGATAGTAGGAGCCATCAAGACTAAAGGCGACGACACAGAGGAACTCTCAATGAAAGCACCAATGTCGGTGTCAAAACCGGCGGATCTCAGGTAGGGGGTCCCAAACTGTGCGTCTAGGCCGGATGGTAACAGGAGGCAGGGGACATGATGTTTTACCCAGGTTCGGGCCCTCTTGATGGAGGTAAAACCCTACGTCCTGCTTGATTAATATCGATGATAAGGGTAGTACAAGAGTAGATTTACAACGAGATCAGAGAGGCTAAACCCTAGAAACTAGCCTATAGTATGATTGTATGTTGTGATTGTTGTCCTACGGACTAAAACCCTACGGTTTATATAGACACCGGAGAGGGTTAGGGTTGCACAAGGTCGGTTACAAAGGAGGAGATATCCATATCCGTATTGCCTAGCTTGCCTTCCACGCCAAGTAGAGTCCCACCCGGACACGAGACGAAGTCTTCAATCTTGTATCTTCATAGTCTAACAGTCCGGCCAATGGAGATAGTCCGGCTGTCCGGAGACCCCCTAATCCAGGACTCCTCAGGGGGTTCGACCATGGAGGGCCTCTACAGCAAGCTCTTGCTGCCCTACCAATGATGTGTGAGTAGTTTACCACAGACCTACGGGTCCATAGCTAGTAGCCAGATGGCTTCTTCTCTCTCCTTGATCTTCAATAAAATGTTCTCGTCGATGTTCTTGGAGATCTATTCGATGCAATCTTCTTTTGTGGTGTGTTTGTTGAGATTCGATGAATTGTGAGTTTATGATCAGATTATCTATGAATATTATTTGAGTCTTCTCTAAACTCTTTTATGCATTATTAAGATAGATTTGTATTTGTCTCTGTTCTATGGCTTTGGTTTGGCTAACTAGATTGATTTTTCTTGAAATGGGAGAGGTGCTTTGTGATGGGTTCAATCTTGTGGTGTCCTCACCTAGTGATAGAAGGGGTAGCGAGGCATGTATTTGTATTGTTACCATTAAGGATAAAAAGATGTTTTTTGACCATATTGATTGGATCTATCCCTCTACATCATGTCATCTTGCATAAGGTGTTACTCCATTCTTGTTAACATAATACACTAGATGCATGTTGGATAGAGGTCGATGTGTGGAGTAATAGTAGTAGATGAAGAATCGTTTTGGTCTACTTGTCATAGACTTGATGCCTATATTCATGATCATTGGCTTAGATATCATCATGATTATTCGCTTTTCTATCAATTGCTCAACAATAATTAGTTCACCCACGGTATGCTTTCTTTCAAGAGAGAAGCCTCTAGTGAAAACTATGGTCCTAGGGTCTACTTTTACCATATTATTTTCACATCTATAAAACCAAAAACCCAAAAATACCTTGCTGCAATTTATTTATATTTACTTTATTTTGCACTTTTATTTATCTTTTATACCTATCGCTATCAGATCTCAACCTTGCAAGTAACCATGAAGGGATTGACAACCCCTTTATCGCGTTGGGTGCAAGTATTTGTTAGTTTGTGCAGGTGCTATCATTGGAGACTTGTGTGTTCCTCCTACTGGATTGATACCTTGGTTCTTAACTGAGGGAAACACTTATATCTACTTTGTTACATCACCCTTTCCTCTTCAAGAGAAAAACCGACACAAGCTCAAGAAGTAGCAGGAAGAATTTCTGGCGCCGTTGCCGGGAAGGTTCTACATCAAGCCTACCGAGTACCTATTATAAACTCTCGTCTCTTGCATTAATATTATTTGCCGTTTGCCTCTCGTTTTTCTCTCCCCACTTCTAAATTTTTTCTAGAAAAACACAAAAATATTTGCCTTTTTATTCTCCTTTTTCATTCGTCTTTTTTCATTCATCTTTTTGTTTGCTTCTTGTTTGCTTGTGTGATGGATTGCTTGCTTTGCCATCATGTCTGAATCTGAGAAGCTTGCTAACCAAAATATTAGTGAAAATGGGGAAAAACTTGAATCTTGTGCTCTAAATCATGACCCCCTTGATGTTGAAACTCTTAGACCTATTAAGACAAAGATCTATCATGTGGGTGATGGGAACATTATTCGGAAGAATATTACTCAAGAATTCTTTGATTGCACGAGAGTTATGCCTTTAGAAATGGGATCTATCCTTTATAATACAAGTTGCTATGTGGATTCTATTTCCATGCTTGTGGTTAAATTAGAAAGCGAGATTTTACATACTCATCCGTCTTTAAAAAGATGTTTTACGAACTTTCCAACATACATGATACTAAAGCCAAGAAAATTGCTACTATCACCCTTATGCATGAGTTCGATTACGTAATTTGGGAAGCTAGAGAAATCTTGTCCTATCTTTACCTAATATTAAAAGACAAAAGCTTTCATGGTTCTCTATACGTCAATCCTTTTTATCTGTTGATTTTATTTTAATTATAAATATCGACGGCTGAGATTCCAAAGTATTTAACCTGTTAGGGACACGATGATGGACCAGTCCATACTTCCACCCTACACTAGCACACACGTCACGCACGTCCTCCTGCTATTGGCCAGTTGACTCCAACACAAACTCCACGTCCAAAATACTCGGCGCTCGGCTCAAAAAACAAAAATCATCCCTAATGAGTCCGGAAGCACCACAAACCCCATCCGATTCTGATGAAAACGCAATCCCTCAGCTATAAACTTAGCACCACGAACACCATGACCTCGACGGGTTCTGAACGTCATAGCATCCCGTACATTCGCTAGTGGATACAGGGGTTTCTTGTGGATTTAGCTGAACCGGATTCGCCTGCGGAGGAGTTAGGATTGACCTACATGCCCACCTAGTGCCATTGTCCAGCACGAGCAGGCTAGTTCCCAGCACGCGAGCATGCTTGGCGGCAAGCTTGCCACGCTAGACTGCCAACGGATGCCTTGGCTGTGCACGAAGGAGATGGGACCACTGCAAAAAAAAATACACTTCCCTGATGATACGTATTTGTCACCGTAGGTCATGTTTTCTGTCATGCATGTACATCCATGACAAATTTATGACAGAATCAAGATAGTCATACCTGTGCTGTCATAGAAGTGTTCGATGACATTACCAAAATTATCATCACGGAAGTGTCCACTTCCATGATGATAAATAGCGCATCATAAAAGTGCTTTCGTCAAGGGTGACCGAGATGTGGCATCCACCATAATGGAACGCCTTTAAGCTATCGGGTCCGGTTTTGGATCCGATAACCCGTTAAAAGCCCCGACCAATGGGGATTTTCCATGTGTAAAATCATCATTGGCTGGAGGAAACACGTGTCGGCTCACCGTTGGGACAGATGTCATCCACTCATTGGACCCAAAGCGCCTATGATACGTCGACACGTGGCATAGCCCAGCAGAGGCCCATTCCTGTGAAACAGCTGGCCCGTTTGACTTGGTCAAAAGGTGGCGGGCCGGCCCATGGCAAGCCTATTAACGGCTTGTTAGCATATAGCCCATTTACAACCCACTAACCTAGGGCCCGTTTACGGCATGTCCGAATTAGGCCCAGTAGCTTCATATGGGCCGTCTAATATAATTTTGGCCTGTTTTAACTTCCGGCCCATGTATGGCCCATGAAGTCTTTGGGCCCATACAAGGCCCTTAGTAACCCTCGACCCGTTAACGGCCCGTGGTAAAACTGGCCCGTAATGAACGTTGTATCACTTTATACCCATTAATGGCCCATTATTCCGTTGGGCCGTTTCCAGCCCATGTTATCTTTCGGCATTCTCAGGCCCCATTTATTCTTGGGCTCATTTCCAGCATTCGTTTACTTTCGGCCAGTTACTGTCATTTTCTGCTTGTGGGCCAAATACAGCCCATGGTTACAGTCGGGCTGTTTGTGGCACATTAATACGTTGTGCCGTTTTCATAGCTTCATCAAATACGGCCTATTAACGATGACCCATTATGGTCGTCCCATGAACGGACGATTTCAACTATAGCCCATTTACGGCCATAATGTTGTCTGTTACTGGCACATGTTTGGCCAACTGATCATATGACCCGTAATAGGCCCAATGATCATACGGCCCGTAGAAGGCCCATTGTGTCTACGCCCCATAGAAGGCCCATTGTTTCTACGGCCCTTAGAAGGCCCATTGTTTCTACAGCCCATAGGAGGCCCATGTTAACTATAGTGAATATGTAGCCCATTGTTAATGTGGCCTAGTTTGAAAAAATAGGCTATTATGGCCACTAGCAAACTGTGGAAAAAGAACTGCACCAACTACAAGAAAACAAATAAACAAGACAACGGAAATAAATAAGCAAGCAACTTATGCTAGGCTATCATGGCTATTACACATATTACATCCACTGGGCATCAAAGTTTGCCACAAGTGCAAATATAGGGAACAAAGCAGCATATAAATGCTGCAGCAAAACAAGCCCAGAACTGAAACCACATCAGAAGAGCTCAAGAAACAATATCCTGGGTACCCATAATGCTGGCAAGATGCTTAGCAAGCTTATTAACTTTCTCTTGTTTGGCGCTTAAATCCTCCAACACTTGCTGTTGCACCATAAAGTATGCATCTGAATTCTGCAGGGACTTCCTCAGTCATTCGGCTTCCTGTCACATAACATCTTATCGATGTCTTTCAACTTGAAGTTGAGACTCAAGAAGCCAAACTGATTCAGGCAGCAAGTTCAAAGAGCTGGTGCTAGCAGTAGTAGCCAGTAACTCAAACACTACATCAAGACAGGACTTTGGGGTTGTCTCAGTGTCTTCAATATAGTTTTTATCAGCTTTCTTGGAGAACAACAGGGATGTCTCACTATCTTGAACCTGATCTGCATTACATCCTTCACCATTGCGTACCGGGGTACTCTTCTCCAATATTTTATCCGTGTTCTAAAGGAGAAACAAACAAACACATCATAGGTTGACAATGTAGTATATGAAACTCATTTGGTAAACCAGTTCAGTAGTAAGGTGGACAGGATAACAGCATGAAACAAACATATATCTATGTAGTATGGTCATTGTATGGTCTATATCATTCTAGTTTATGTTCCCAAATCAAGATAGATACAGTTCGAATCATATCTATTTGGGGTAGCAATTCCGAAAACCCATCTTGTGAAATGGCGCTCCCATCGACCCACCCACCCACCGGTGACTCTCCCCGGTGATCTCCTTGTTTTCCTCCAGTAACATCTGGATCTCTTCCGTACTTTGGATTTGGATTTCTCTCCTCTCTCTTGGGATCCCATCTTCTATGGGTTCTGATGGTGGTGCAACTCTGGATCTGGATTTTTCTCGTGGTGTGGCTTTTGCCGATGAGGTTTTTAGATCTTCTAGTCTTTCGATCCATCCTTTGGAGGGATCTTGTCCTTTTGTCTTGGTGGTCTCTTTTAGTCGGCATGATTTCCGGCTTGATGAAGATTCTATGGCTGCGGCACCGAGGCAGCTCTAGGGGGTTCAGCAATTGATCTCATGGTGACATATATCAAGGATAAGGTCTTCTCGTTTGGTTTTCATATTGTTGATTCACGCTCTTACGCTTGTCCTCGGTTCAAATGTTATTTTCATCTCTGGGGCAATGGTGGGCCGAATTGGTGGCGTGAGTTTTTAATCTGGAAAAAGGAGTGTGATGCAAAGTGGATCCTTGTTAGTCCTTCTAAGCGGCGTGCTACTCTTGGTATGCTGGCTATGCATAAACCTCCTGTCAAGTCAGCGATCGGATCTGCTAATCCTACTCGTAAAAGGCTTTCCTTCGCCGCGTTTCAGAACTATGATGTGTGCAAGGGTTATCGTTATCCGGCTACTCAAAATTGTCTTGAGTTAGCTTCTTTGTCTGGTTATGATCTTCCCCCCAAGGAACATGTTGTCATTCACCCCCCGCCGCCGGTGGAGCTTCAGTGGACGGTTGCCTCGCCGTCGATCACCTTTGGCACGGTCGTTCCTATTCGATCGTTTTCCATGGAACCCCTAGCAACATCTCCCGCGCGTTCTTCGGGCGGGTTTGCTAATGATTCAAATGCCGCCATGTTGGGCTCCTCTGCCATGTTGGGCCCTTCGGACTCGGTTGTTACTGGTCCTTCGCCCACCTGTCTCCCCAGGCCAAGTTTTTCTCCGTCAAGTGGCAGCCCAATTTCTATGGAGCCCAGTTCTCGTCTTGCCCTTTCTCCAGTTGGGCCTGCTAGCCCCACAATGATGGTGATTCCCTCCATGCAAGAGGCTCAGGATGCTTTCGATACCATGGTCAATGACATGGTGGACCAAGTGCTTACGTGTTCTCGTTGCTCCTTGGGGGGCCACCTGTCTGTCAGCTGTCCCTCCACCGTTGGATGTTTGGCCTGTGAGGATCCTGCTCATTCAAGGAAGGACTGTGAGTATATTGCGATAGAAAAAGGTTTATGTTGGAAACAGAAGCATCCCGCTATCTCGGATAGGCCGGTCTCTCCTTCCTGCGTCGGGAAGCACACGCTGCCGCCACCTCTGCAGGCCTGCCCTATCACATCACCATTAACCAGCCCGCCGTCTTGCGCTCCGCACACCCCAACTAGTTCGCCTCCTCCGACGCCCCCGCTTCCTTCCTCGCCACTGCCCATGGCTAACTTCGCCCTGGATCCGCAGCGTTATGTGCCGGTGGGCCATCACATCATTGACGGAGGTGTTCATCGGCTTCCTCATACTTCTGTCTCGCCACCATCACCCATTGTTCGTTCACATGAGAGCTTCATGATCGCTGAGGTTATGTCGGCCCCACCTTTGCCTCAGATGGGTCAGGTACATGAGCAGGTGGTTGAGCTTATCAACCACATGGGTTTTCATGTCCGTTCTGCTCAACCATGGATTTCTGGTGTGGGTCTGTTTGAGGTCAGAGATGCTGGTGAGCGTTTTGCTTTGATTCAACTACCTCCTCAAGATCTTGGTCAGGATAGATTTGTTTGCTTTATGAAGCATGACCATGGTGAGGGTTTTCATGGGGTTCAAGGTTTCCGTGAAGGTTGTTTGATGTTCTTAGGTGTCCCCCTGGACCTGCGTAATACTGATAATCTACGGGCTGCTATTAATACTTTTGGAAAATTCCACCATTGGATTAGTGATGATCCGTATCTTGTCAGATCTATTGTGTTTGCCTCCTTCCCTGAGGATATCCTGGTTCCTAGGGACGTGGTGTTCTCTGATTATGCTGACTGGGGTGGTGCTAAAGTTTCTTGGACAGCACCATGTCATATTCTAGGAGCCAATTTGGCAGAGCAAATGCCGCAAGATGAAGATCCCATGCCCATTGACGGCAATCCTCACCCCATGCCTGGCAACTTAATCCATGAAGATAATTTGTTTGCTCTTTCGCCATATCCTGTTCTTGGGTGGAATGACGTGCCGCCTCCTCCGCCTCCCATGGATGACAATAGGGTGGTGGCTGGGGTTGGCAGGCCAATGAGCTGGGTGCCCAGTATGATCCAGTGCAAGTTGAGGTCGTTCTTGATCAGGAGTCTATGGTCATTAACCAGCAGGATTTCTCGGGCTCTGTTAACCAGTCGGCCAGTCAAGTTCAGGTTGATCCTCATCCTCCAGCTGTGGTTGTTGAGGCAAATTAGTTGCCTCCTATTGATATTGGAAATGTTGTTCTGGATGCTCAGCTTGATGTTGCACTAGTGGTGCCATGTTTCGTTGACGGTGATCTTCAGATTGGTATTCAGCTTGCTATGGAAGTGGAAGAAAATGTCCTTCAGCTTGATGTACAACCTGTGGATCCAGATGCATTGGCTATAGTGCCGTACCAGCCACCTGTGTTGCCGCAGCGAGATCTTGTTGTTGGACGAGTACATGTAGTTTATGGCCCACCTCTGCCACCTGAGATGGCCTGGAGATGTACTTTTGATACTCTTTTGGGATGCTTCTCTACTCTTCAGGTCCCAAAGCCGGTTTTTTAGTCTTCGTTTGGGCCGCTGGTCCTTTCCAACAGATCGTGGTCTCTGGCTTTTGAGCAGGTCAACTGGGTTTCTGATATTATTGCTGATGATTCGGCCAGCATGGTTGCTCCTTTGTCTGCTTCCCCACCCCCAGGGGACTTGGTCATGCTCTGTTCCCTGACAGCCAGCTGGAGTTGGCGCACGACCCAGGCCTGCAGTTTGCTTCTGCCTCTGATCAGCAGTTCTCCTTTTCTGCTCCCTCTCCGAAGAAGAAGAAGGCCTCCAAGCGTGATCGTCCTCCAGTTGTGGATTCTGAGCTGCGCCGCTGCACCCGTAGCTCTGCAAAAAGGGATGGTTTCAAGCTAGCGCTTGAAGTCTTGCCAATGTCTGAACCTAAGAAGAAGAAGCCCCGTTCCAAGCCTCTGACGGATGATGATCCTGCCCGTCATGCGCCCTCGATGCCACCGCCAACACCTCTTCGCCATATTCAGCAAATTGGAGCGGACCTAGGTATCTCTGCTGAAAAGCTCACTGTGGATGCGCTTATGGTGGATCCTTCTTTTGCTAAGGACAAATCCTCCCATGTTTAGTTCGGGCTATGCAACCTGGGTGTGGTCGACCCATAACCTGACTAGTTATTGTATGTTTTATCTAAATACTTTGTCTCTGGGATTTGTGTGCATTCATTGTTCTTGCGAACTTCTTTTGTTCGGCTTTGCTACATGTCTGAACTGCTCTATGTGCTGCTTGCTATGTGGGCATGCTGTTAAACCTGTAAACGCTATGTTCCATGGATATTCCGTCTACTAGAAGTTGGCGTGTTATGTGTTGGAATGTTCGGGGCCTAAATTCTGATGACCGTCAACATGCTGTTCGTAACAAAGTGAATGAAAGTCAGGCTTCTGTTATCTGTCTCCAGGAAACGAAAATGGAGTGTATTGACTCTAGAACTGTCAGAAAATTTTGCCCTCGTTGTTTTGACTCGTTTGCTTATACTCCTTCTGTTGGGGCTTCGGGTGGCATTGTTGTGTTGTGGAACTCCTCTGTCCTTACAGGGAGATTAATTGAGGTCAAGCAGTTTAGCGTTGTTGTGCAATTTACTTCCAAACATAACAATGAGCAATGGACACTGGTTAATGTTTACGGGCCGTGTCGTGGCCAGGCTAGGGATGATTTTGTTCACTGGCTCTATAACCTTTCCATCCCTGACTCTGAAAATTGGCTTGTTTTGGGAGATTTTAATTTTATTCGATCAACTGAGAACAGAAATCTTCCTGGTGGGGATGCTAATGATATCTTCATTTTTAATGAGATTATTGGGCACCTTGGCTTCCTTGAGTTACCTATTAAGGGGAGATCTTTCACCTGGTCAAATATGCAGGATAATCCTCTTCTCGAGCAGCTTGACTGGTTTTTCACTTCCTCAAACTGGATCACTTGCTACCCCTCCACCCAGGTGTTGCCCCTTGCTAGGACTGCTTCGGATCATGTGCCTTGTGTGGTGGCCATTAACACTTCTATCCCTAAGTGTAATATTTTTCGTTTTGAAAATTACTGGGTGGAGCTGCAGGGTTTTATGGACTATGTGTCTGCTTCATGGTCTTCAGTTTCCAGCAAAACCAACATCTCGGCTAAGATTGCTGACAAATTTAAATCCTTGAGGAGGGATCTTAAGAGTTCGCACATGAACGTCTCAAAAATGAAATTATTAATTGCTAAATGTAACAGGGTGGTTCTCATTTTGGATTGCTTGGAGGAGTTGAGGCCGCTTTATAGGCATGAGTTTAACTTTCGTAATCTGGTTAAGCTGCATTTGGAGCATCTTCTGCACCTTCAGTTTCTGTATTGGAAGAAGAGGTGCACTATAAGATCTATTAAAGTGGGTAAGGAGAACACTAAGTTCTTTCATGCTATGGCTTCTAAAAGATATAGGCATAACTCCATTGCTTCTCTGCGGTTGGGTGATGGTACAATTGTTTCTGATCATGAGCAAATGGCTGCTACTCTCTGGCAAAATTTCAAAAACAGGATGGGCATTAGTCATGGTATTGAAATGTCTTTTGATCTTACCTTAATCCTACACAGAGTGGAGGGCCTTGATCCCCTCACTAAGATGTTCCCCAAGGAGGAGATGGAAAATACTGTTAAGAGCATGCCCATTGATAAGTCTCCTGGGCCAGATGGCTTTAATGGACTCTTTTTTAAAAAGTGTTGGCCCATAATCAGTAAGGATTTCTATGAGTTGGCTTCTGCTTTTCATGAGGGGTCTGTTAATCTGGAGAACATCAAATATTCTTATATCACCCTGGTACCTAAGAAGAGATCTCCTGAATTTGTCAATGATTTTAGGCCTATCTCTCTTACTGGTATGGGGGTTAAATTTCTCTCAAAGATGGCTGCTATCAGGCTGCAGTTGGATATCATAAGATGTTTGCATAGAAATCAATATGGTTTTATCAAATCCAGAACCATTCAGGACTGTGTTGCTTGGACCTTGGAGTATCTGCACCAATGCCATCAGTCAAAGAGGCCTATTGTCATTCTCAAGCTGGATTTTGAGAAAGCTTTTGATTCTATTGAACATGAGGCCATTTTCCAAATTTTGAGGCACAAGGGTTTTAATGAAAAGTGGATTTCCTAGGTTAAGCAGTTCTTGGCTTCTGGAACCTCTTCTGTATTGATTAATGGAGTACCTGGGAAACAATTTTCTTGCAAAAAGGGGGTTAGGCAGGGTGACCCTCTTTCACCTCTTTTGTTTGCCATTGCTGTCGATCTGTTGCAATCAGTTGTCAATGATATGCATCATAAAGTCTTTTACAGCTTCCTATTCCCTGCCATGATAAGGATTACCCAATTATCTAGTATGCGGATGACACCCTCATTATTATGCCTGCTGAGGAATCTCAATTGCTTTCCTTGAAGAAAATGTTGCTCCTATTCTCAAAGTCCACTGGATTGCATGTTAACTATCATAATTCATCTATACTTCCTATTAATGTGGATTCAGTGGAGATTTCTAGACTTGCTGCAGTTTTTGGTTGTGTGGTTGGCACTCTCCCTTTTACTTATCTTGGGCTTCCTGTGGGAATTACCAAACCCAAAATCTTGGACTTAATGCCTCTGGTTGATAATATGGAGAGGAAGCTTTCTGTTAGCTCTTCTTTCCTTGCTCATGGAGGAAGACTGCATTACCTGATCTCTGCCCTCTCTTCTATACCAATATTTTTTCCTATGTAGCCTGGACTTGCCTCCTGGTATTTTAAAGCAGCTGGAGAGAATTCAGAGGCAGTGTCTTTGGAGAAAGTATGGGCACAATTTTGGTCAGTCACTGGCCGCTTGGGGTTTAGTTTCCAGACCAAAGAACAAAGGTGGCTTGGGTATTTTGAATCTGAAGCTGCAGAATGAGGCTCTACTTCTTAAACATGCTAGCAAATTCTACAATAAAGTTGATTTGCCCTGGGTTCAACTCATCTGGAATACTTACTACCATGGCAGGGTTCCTCATGCTACCATCATTTGTGGCTCCTTCTAGTGGAGAGATATATGCAAGTTAATGGATAAGTTCAGGATGGTCAGCGCAGTGCATGTTAATAGGGGTGACACCGTATTGTTCTGGTCTGATTCTTGGCCCTTGGGGGACACTAGTATCCCTCTTGAGAAATGATTTTCCAGGCTTTTTTCATTTGCCATTGATCCCCTTATCTCTGCTGCTGAGGTTTTTGAATCGACTGAGCTCACTTCCTTATTTCATTTACCCCTCTCTGAGAGAGCTTTTGGAGAGCTGCAGCCTTTGCAAAACCTGCTTATGCTTTCAACCCATAACCCTCAGCTCAATGATATGTGGGTATGGAAAGAGGATGAAAAGGGATATTCTGCCAAGAAATACTACTCCTTCTTGCATAAGCACATTATATCCAACCCAATTCTGTCCTGGGTTTGGGCTAGCTGCTGCACTATGAGAATCAAGTTCTTTGCCTGGATGTTGATTATGGATCGGTTGAACACTCAGGATATGCTGGAGAGAAGGCACTGGAATGTGTCTGACTCAAACCTCTGTGTACTCTGCCCCACACACACCAAGGAGGATAGAGATCACCTATTCTTTTAATGTAACTTCAGTTGTAGGGTCTGGAATTATCTTCAAATCAACTGGATGGCTGGAGATGATATGATTGCCATTGCTTATCATGCTAGAAGGGATTTTGCCAAGACCTTCTTCTCTGAAGTGGTTTTCCTAGCATGCTGGAACATCCGGAATGTTTGGAATGATAGGGTTTTCAGGAATATTAGACCCTCTTTTCGGAGATGGAGATCTTCTTTTAGTTTAGACATTTCTCTCTTGGTTCATAGGATTAAGCCTCGGTTTAAAGAGGATCTGCTTAGATGGATTTCCTTTTTGCCACCTTGAGGTTAGATTGTTTTTTTCCTCTTTTTTCTTTTTTGGGTCTATTGGACCTTGTAAGTTGTGTACATATGTAACCTTTTTCTGGGAGGAATAAAATTGCTGTGGGGTCCATACCCTACAGTTTCACGTCAAAAAAAACATATCTATTTAAGACAAAGCAGCATAGACAGAATATAAATGTGGGAAACTACACAACAATAACAACACTTGTAATGTGCATGGCATGAGAACATAACTGTTTATTTAATTGAAACTGAAATCAACATAGAGCAAGTTACAATAGCAAACACGTTAAAGAAACAAGTTTAAACGCACCTGTTGCGCCATTGGAGTTTCAATTGCATCCTTCAAATTGAAATTAGTTGGTATGAGTAAATACAGTGATGCAAGAGCAAAGTAGTATGAACCATAGCTATGGAACCTGACCTCAGAACAATTCTTCTTCTGCTTTAAGCATTGACTTAGGGTTCAGAGTGGTGGTCCTCGTGCTTTGGGCACTGTAGTTGCCTTACTAACTGCTCATGTTTGGGTGCTCTGTGGTGGAGACGGTGCTGTGTCAACGGGAACTGGGTTACTATCTGCTCGGGTTGGGTTAGAAGGGGTGTAGCTAGTTCTTTGTCCAACTGGGTATGGGTACAATTTGCGTGAGTCTGGGTTATCTGTGGTGGGGCTGGTTCTTGGGCAAGTACAACCATGGTTCTATCTCGATCAACAGGTAGCACGATCTTTTCTAAAGATCATGTTTTTACTCCCACATATACTGCCATCACCCCCTCCAATTGAAATGGCTGATAAACAAGAAAAGTAATTGAATGTACAAACATTGTAAGATAGACAGGTGCAATGGATAGTAGGGAAGAAAACAGGGCATGAAATAATTCACATTTATGTTGTCTAACCAAACAGAATAGCAGGACATAATTTCAAATATATGATGGCCAATTAAACAGGATAGCATGACACAATTTCGCATGTATGATGGCTAACTAAACATGATAGAATGACATACTTCAAAATATGATGACTACGTAAATAGGATGACATGATATAACTATATGATGTGTCTATTAAAGTGGTTGGCATGCCATAAATCACAAATATGCCGTCGATGGAAACATGATGGCATGATATAATTCACGGATAGAATGACATAATTCAAAATATGATGACTATGTGAACAGGATGAGATGATATAACTATATTATGTCTTTAGAAAATGGGTTGGCATGCCATAATTCAGATACATGTTGTCTATGTAAACATCATGGCATGATATAAATCAAATATATGATTTATATACTAAGGAAGTGAGTAGAGGGCAATCACATATATGATGTGTCAACTAAGGAGATGCCATTCAATATCGTGTATATGATGTAAAAACTAAGCATTGCAATACAACATATGCATGATATGAGTAATATAACCCTGCCAAGTTTGAGAATACACCTCAGGGGGATAATAGGAACGGGTCATCTGCCTCTGAATCCTCCTCTAAAGAGCTATCTGTAACCAGGAACATATCTGCTTCACCAGGTAGCATTGTCTGCTCTGAAGACCTTGTTTTCACTCTAGATTTCTCCCTCACCATTTCAAATGGCTGATGCATAGGAAGAGCAGTTGAATATACAAACATTGTCGACAAAAGCAATGATAAATACAAAAAAGGATGACATGATATAATTCACATATATGATGCTTGGCTAAATAGCATGGCATTGCATAATTCGCATATAATGCCTTGCAACAAGATAGCATTGCATAATTCACATATATAATGTCTTGCAAAAAAGATGGCATTGCATAATTCAAATATATGGTAATTAGACACTAAACAGGTGGCATTCACACAAATCATGTCTAAACTAAGCAAATTACATAGCAATGCAAGATACCATACACACGATATGAGCAACATAACCCTGCCAAGTTAGAGCATGCACCTCGGGGGGGGGACAGGACTAGTCATCTGTCTCTGAATCCTCCTCTGGGGAGCTATCTATAACCAGCAAGACATGCGCTTCGTTAGATAGCATTGTCTGCTATGAAGACCTTGTTTCCACTCCAGATTTTTCCATGACCGTGCCGAATGGTTGATGCACAGGAAGAGTAATTGAATGTACTAAAATTGTTGACAAATTTAACACGTAATAAAAAATGATGTCATGATATAATTCACATATAAGATGACTGGATAACCAGGGTGGCATTGCAAAATTCACATATATGATGCCTGGCTAAACAAGATGGCATTGCATGATTCACATATACGATAAAGAAACTAAATAGATGGCATTGACACAAAGCATGTCTAAACTAAGCAGATGACATCTTTGATGTATACAGTAAGGAATGCAAGGCACCATATGCATGATATTACCAACCTCAGCATGCCAAGTTAGATCAAAGACCTCATGGGGTAAATAGGAGTGGTCTTCTGCTTCTGAATCCCTTTCAGAACAGTTATCTTCCTCTTGGTGGAGGGGGCTGCCTTTGCGCCCACCATGGAGCGACATCTGCATGAAATTTTATTGCCCCACAAAGCTCGTCTCGTTTGCTCTACATATCCAGTTCCATTGTGTACAATAACTGACATGCATAGGAATAAAACATAGTGAGATTATGTAAGGAGTGCATGCACAAATCCAGAGTGAAGGTAGAAAACTGTGGATAGACCCAAAACCAATGATAGCAGGCAGATAATAGCTTTAGTTAAAAAATACAGATAATGGCTCCTTTAATGTTTGTTTGCACCCAACATGAAACTCACAGTAGACACCCGAGATTAACCAGATAGTAGACAGATAGTAGTGATTGCTGCCCCAATATGTACCCCACAACCATTCACTACAAGAAATATGTCAACTTGTGACCACCACTATTGGTCATTGAATGGTCACAAATTTCCATTTGTGACCTTTTTGTGACCAAAAACATAAGGTCAAAAGTTGGCCGTCATAAACTGACTATAGTGACCTTTCTTCTGGAATGGTCGAAGACGTTTACGACCAAAATATGCCTACTGTTCTGTTTTGGTCACTAGCAGCCTCCCCAGGCCACGTAGGCATCAAGTGTGGCAAGCTGATGTGGCACAAGATTCAGCCCGATCCATTTCGGTGCTTTAGACGGGCCGAGCCCATTAATTCAGCCTTTTTAATATTTTTTCCTATCATTTTTTCTTTGATTTCACGGGCCTAACCCAACATTATAGCCTTTTTATTTTCTGGGCCATGGCCTTTTTGGCTCAACAATTCCAGATTTTTTTATAATTACATTTTTCTTTTCTTGTTTTAAGATGGATCAATTGAGATGGGTCCCAATTGTAAGTTCTGGTAATTGGTCCCAGTTGTCAGGTTCTAGTAAGTGGGTCCCAATTGTCAAGGTCATATTCTTCAGATTTCAATTTCATAGTAAACAATAGCCAGTATTTAAATTGGCACACACAAAAAAATACAAGTAGTACTTAAAATAACAGCAGCCAAAATCGGTACGGAGCTGCTACTCTAGAAATAACACATAATACATCTTCAATCACTATTTTACAAGCTCTATCTATAACAACAACAGAATCAGTATGGAGCTCTATGTGTAACAGATACAGATTTACAAGCTCTATGTGTCTTCAATCTTCTTCAACATGGAGCTCCTTCGGCACAAACTGGGCACCTGCAACATCACAGGAAGGCAATTTTAGTGCTCCATCAAAGAACCAAGTAAATTGCCCTCAATCATACAAACAAAGTAATACTGTTGAAGAATAGGTTCAAATGAGAAGGCAGCATGAAACTAGTGATACAACATGCAGAAAACACTACAATGTAATACTGTTGTAAGTTCATATCAGCACAAAATCAGCACTATTATATAGAGCAAATGATATGCCCCCTTTTAATAAAACTGTAGTGTATGCTAGTGACAAAACAAGGGATAGGACTAATATGATGTGCCAGATTGCCAGCAACAGTGCATGCATCTTCATATTTCAAAACGACCAATAGACTAGTTAGCTGGCAAAATACTAAAGAAGGCATAGATAGAAACGAAGGTAACATGCATCACATCAAAAAATAGTAAGCACTGAACCTACATCATATCTACAGTAACATCACCAATCAGGTTGCATGTGTATGCAAGAAATCAAGAATCGAAAGGACTTCAACTTGTTTCAAATATCTTGCCTCTATTGCTCCCAGTTCAGTAAAGAAATGGTCAAGCAGTGAGCGCTTCGCCTCATGGACTTAGCAGTGCACAATAGATTACGTGATGGAGCTTAAATAGAATTCATGGAAAAGAACAATAAAGAGCTATATAGTTAAGTAAGCATCCTTGGCTATACAAATAAATGGAGAGAACAATAAAGAGCTATATAGTCTAGAATTTCGGTTGAGAAACAGTAACTTGATGTAAAGTCGCTGGAAAACAGAAAACACCTTACAAGCTTGTGAAGCTTACCATGATTTCAAAAGCAGGGGTTATCTAATCTTTAATGCCATCCTCCCAAAATTTGGCTAGATGATTCTGCAACTGTAGTTGTACCCAGCTGCTCAAAATATAAACATATAGATGAGTGCTTCTCACATGTCACCAGAGGTAAATAGCAATACGCATAAATGAATGAACAGGGGCATATTCTACAGCAAGATGAACCAACAGAGATATATCTTGTAGCCTACAACAATGAAGTTAGAAATCACATCCATTTTGTAATTAAACAACACCTAAATATATGCATGCACTACTTCAGGAAATTTATGACTAGGAGATGTATTAATAGAAGATTACGAACTAATGTACTTGTGCTTGATCTAGTTGAATCAATGCAGATTAAGTTCTTGGTACAGCCAGCTCCAACTTATGCTATTAGCTATTGACAGAAAAACACACACAGAGAGAAGGGGGGAGATCCAGCGACAATATGACTACAGCAGGCGACCCCGAGGGAAGATCAGTCACTCGAGGCGGCATCAGCTTCAGGCACCTTCTTCTTGAAGATTTCTTCTTTTCCCCTGAAGAAGCATCCGCCAGCAGGCTTAGCGTGCCTACAATCTGCATCATCATGCATGCACAAGTGTGTTAGTTTCAACATAGTAGACTAGATTTATAAGGAAGAAAGGAACACTCCATCCATCCATCTGATGCAAATATTTGCACTAAAACTATGATGAACCTGCACCTAGAATTATATCTCTAGGAGAGAGGGCCCCGCTTGTACAACAACAATGCCAACTAACAAGAGATAATTAATAATCCTACTATATACTAGCATAAAAACCGAACAAGTACTTCCACTTCAATCAAGTGTGGACAAGTAACTGTTTAAGCAGGGACAGTTTCACATCCCAATATTGATGTTGCTAAGAAGCCAAATATATAAATACGAAGCTGAAAGTGGTAACATGTACATATACCTTCAGTACAACCTCCTCAAAGCACTACTCCACATTCACATTGGTCTTCATGATGCATTCCAGATAGACATAAAGTCAATGCCTTCCTTCTTGATGACCACCCCCTCGCTCTCCTGCCAAACCCAACATCTAAATTCAGCTCTTAAACACAAACATGAATAAATCGACACGAGAAACCTACTATGCAACATGCCTCAACACAATACAAACAATAAAGTAGTACTTGTGTCAAGCCGGTCTACTTAATCATGTATAACTGAAAACACAAGCATGTAAGCTGATGTGTAGTTCACATATACTAGGAAATTATATATGTACACTTGTTCAGTGCATATATATGTACTGTAAGGCTTCCCTGAAGTGACATTAATGAGGACCAAACATATACAGGCCCTTGGAAATAGAAGTTACATTCAGTTCACCATTGCATTAAAACCTACATGCTGTAGTGAAAAATAACAAGAAAAGGTCTTCTAGTTATTAACAGGGCAAAAACTGATAAGTAGCACAGTTTTCAATTTTAAGAAGCATAAATGCAAGCCAGTCCTAGATACTGTTCTTGGATGTTATTAGGACTCAAGCTGTAGAGTAAAAAAATGCAAAGGCAGATTAACAGACGCTTGCATTTGTATTATCTTAGGTCAATCACAGATTTTCGGATGGAAAGAGCGTGTTGCTTGCCTTCTTGCGCACGAGGGTGGTGCAGACATTCTCAACCTCCTGCAGCGCCCGGTGCATCGACAGGCCGACATCCTGCAGCAGAACCAGCCCCTCGTACACGGCAATCGGCGAATCAAAGCTGTCAGCGTAACATAAGTTATTAGGCTCCAATACACAGGCTCACAATTTGACATTCACACCACATCACTACGGATCTATCAGTTTAGCAATTGACATTTTTTCGAACAAGGATAAAATCACCCCTTTACTTTACTTGGAACTGAAAACTATGACACGAGCAGGAGTAGTCCCACTAACATCACTCTGCATATAGTACGGTAATTATAACACCAATTCTCATGCAAGTCAAGAACCGGGCTACTTCATATATCTCACGAATAGAGAACTATGATATGGGCAATAGTAGTACCACTCACGCCACTACTGTATATTACCACCAACTTTCATGCCCATGCAAGAATAGTTAACATCCAGTCACTAACTACCGAAACCAGTGCGTCTGAACCTGAAGGAGTGCATGAGAATTGGGTCAAGTTGGAGCGTGATAGAGTTGTACTCGTCTTGGAGCGTGATTGACCCGCTTCCAGTGCGTCTGAACAAGACTAGAGAAGTATATACCTCTCAGCTCACGTCTAAACGAGACTAGAGAAGTATGAAAGGGCACATTCTATAATAAGTTGATAACAGTCACAGCAGCATCAGGAAATTTTTTCAGCGAGAACAGTATGAAAGGGCACATTCTATTCGAACCAAGACGAGCAAGAACAGCGAGGACGATCTTTGCACCGCAAATCGAATACAGCAGGACAGCGTGAACAATCGAGTCAGATCTTGTAGCGGGACCAGAGCAGTGAGCAGAAGTAGCAGGGCTGGGAGGACGCATACCAGCCATGGAGGCGCTTGTGGAGGTTGATGGTGTACTCCCTCGTGACAACCTCCTCCTTCCTCGGCGCTCCGCCCTTCTTCTCCTGGAGACGGGAACGGCCTCTCTGTCTTGCCCCCCGTGGTGGCGGTGGCGGCCGCCGACGCATGGTGGTGGTGGATGAGATAGAGGAGACCGAGGACGTGTCGTCGCCGTCCTCCGGCGGGACAGGGAGGCAAAGGCGCTCGGGAATGGAGCTGGTCGTGAGGAGGAGATCGAGGCTTGGGACTCCGGGAGCTGGACGCGGGCGCGTGCGGCTGAAGAAGAAGGGAGGGGTTGGATCGGAGGGCGCCACCGCGGATCGGGATCTGGATGTAGGATGGAGAGCCGGAGGTTGGGATCTGGATTGGGTGCGAGAGAGAGTGAAACAGCCGGTGTGGAAGGACGGTGGGAGACGATGGGAGAGCGATGCGGTGGGAGCCACCATCTTCAATCTGGATCGAGGAGAGGAAGAGAGAGAGGTTGCTGTGGCGGTGGCGGATCTGGCCGTGGACTGGCCTCGTCGGCTCAATCTAGTGCCATGGGAGAGAGGGAGAGGTGCGGTACAGAGTGCTGGCCGGGGAAGGATCGACGGCGGTGGGGGTGAGAGGAGGACGGCAGTATTCCCGCTTGAGGTGGCGGCGGCAAGGGAGGAATGCAGCGCTAGGGTTCGCGCGAGAGAGAGGAGGTCACGAGGGGTGGGGTTGGGTGGGGTTCGAGAGAGGGGGGGTTTGCTGCCGTGGGTTGGATGGATGGACGGATGGACGGTCAGATGGATGCCATGTCACCGATCCAAGCCACAAGTAATTCCACCTATCATAATTAAGTTTTTGTAGGGTTTTTTTTCCTTTTTTTTGCTTCTAGGGCAAATGTCCAATGTTATGTCAAAATTCATGGCAAAGTTTGTCAAAATGATCTCATATTTTGCATAAGTGTGCATATTGGAATGACAAACAATGTTGCTAAAGGGAATTTTCATTTTCTTTGCACAAAAATTTTATTTTCCATTTTTCGAGTGCCCAAAAAGAGGTTTTTTTGTTAAGGACCTACCATTTATTTGTTGCAAAATTGTACCAAATCAATTTTCTAAGATACTAGGCCATATTTAATGCACAATTGACCAAATGGTTGGTTGTAAAAAGTTTTGATCCACCTCTCGTGAAAAAGACAAATTTCCGCCGATTCAGTAGGAAGCGGGTCAAATTTGAATTGTAGCTGCCTTGTAGTTTGCTCTTTATTTTTTCAAAAAATCATTTCTAGGTACATAAGTATCTATTTAATCAGAGAAACACCAAAAAAATTCCAAGATTCAACCACTAGCTAGGAACGGTCATTCCCGCCGTTTTGACCGCATTTTGAAACGGGCATAAAAAATTCAAAAAAATTCAAAAAATTGGGAAACCTTCGCATTGTGTCATTATATGTGGCCAAGTTCACAGGAAAGATAATAAACTTGTAATACGCCAATTATTTTAAAAAAGTGTTCTCAGAAACGAGCTATCACGCGTAAAGATTCTTGGCTTTCAAGCCAAATGATCAATCTGATGGCCACATTCATGGCATAGTTTGTTCAAATGATCTCATATTGTGCACAAGGGTGCATATTGGAATTCCAAACAATGTTTTCTCAGGAACTTTTTATTTTCTTTGCACGGAAAATCTATTTTCCATTTTCCGAGTGCCCGAATTGAGTTTTTTTTGCTGAAGGACCTACCATATATTTGTTGCAAAATTGGACCAAATCAGTCTAAAATACCAGGCCATATTTGATTCACAATTAACCAAATGGTTGGGTGTCAAAAGCCTTGATCCACCTCTGGTGAAAAAGACAAATTCCCGCCGATTCAGCAGGAAGCGGGTCAAATTTGAACTACAGCTGTTTCACAGTTTGCTCTTTATTTTTTCAAAAAATCATTTCTAGATACATAAGTATCTATTTAATCAGAGAAACATCAAAAGTTTTCCAAGATTCAACCACTAGCTAGGAACGGTCAAACCCGCCGTTTTCATCGTATTTCGAAACGGGCATAAAAAATTCAAAAAAAATCAAAAAATTAGGAAACCTTTGCATTATGTCATTATATGTGACCAAGTTTCCAGGAAAAATAACAAACTTGTAATACGGCAATTATTTTAAAAAAGTGTTCTCAGAAATGAGCTATCATGCGTGAAGATTCATGGCTTTCAAGCCAAATGATCAATCTTATGGCCACATTCATGGCATAGTTTGTTCAAATGATCTCATATTGTGCAAATGGGTCCATCTTGGAATTCCAAACAATGTTGCCTAAGGGAGTTTTCATTTTCTTTGCATGGAAAATTCATTTTCCATTTTTTGAATGCCCAAAATGAGTTTTTTTTGTGAAGGAGCTACCATATATTTGTTACAAAATTGGACCAAATCATTTTTATAAAATATTAGTCCATATTTAATGCATAATTGACAAAATTGTTTGGTGTCAAAAGTTTTGATCCACCACTTGTGAAAAAGACATATTTCTGCCGATTCAGCAGGAAGTGGGTCAATTTTGAACTACATCTACCTTATTGTTTGCTCTTTATTTTTTCCAAAAATCATTTCTAGTTAGATAAGTATCTATTTAATCATAAATACATGGTTTGGTTGTGATACGTCGAGGTTCCGATGTGGCCCAGGGCCCCAACTCCAAAGCGCGTAAACTCGCATGCTCGCCGCGTGGTCACCGCGTGACCTTGGCATTGACATGCTTTCTGGGAGGTATAGGCATGTCTAGTGGGTTGGGCACCCCCCAGGTAGGTGCTAGGAAGAAAATTACAACAGAAGAATCTCACGAGGAGAGTGACCTATGCTCAAAGATGAATTAGCAGCCAAGTGTTTGATTAGCGGTACGGGAAATGCACATGGCCAATGGGCGTGAGTTTTGGCTGAGGATGATCATCTACTAAGGATAATGTCTTCAAAAAAATTTAGCTCAAAAGAAGGATCCTAGGTGGTACTTGCTTTGCAAAGTACTACGCTGGACAAAAATATGAATGTTGAAGCTGGGCTCAAAATAATGAATGGATTGAGCTGAAATTTGGTGGAGGATGGTTATTTGGGCATACGAAAGCATTGTAGAAAATTGATACCATTTGGACATGCCAAAGTAGTACTTCCTTCACAATGCTCTTCTATGGACAGAAACTTGAGAAAACTAGTGAGAGAGATTGGATGAATTAAATGAGCTAAAAATTGGTGTAGGTAAGTTACATAGGTATGGTCATGCACTGGTAAATTTTCAGATCATTTGGGTAATCCTAGGTAGTACTTACTTCACAAAGCTTCTCTCGAGGTAGAAACTTTGGAAATTTCTTGAGAAAGATTTACTAGGAAAATTGATCTGAATATTATCATGTGGCAATGATATGGGTATGGAAGAGTGCCCGAAAAGTTTGAGGGTAATACGAGGGGTCTATATAACACTTGCTTTGCAACGTGCCAATTTGGCCATAAAATATAAATTGAACCTGGCTCACATAGATGATTTGACTGAGCTGCAATTTGGAGGAGGGTGATAATTTGGGCATATGAAGGAACTGTATAAATTTCATGTCATTTCGATATATAAAAAGGTACTTCCTTCACAATGCTTCTATGTGGACAAAAACTTTGGAGATTTGCCGAGGAAGATTTGCTAGGCAAATGGAGCTGAATTTTGTCATGCGGTAATGATTTGGATAGGAAAGAGTACCCAACAATTCCGATGGCAATCAAGAATATATAAATAGCAGTTCCTTCATAAAGTGCTGTTGTGAACAGAATAGGAAAATGAATATCGTTGAATTAGTTTTGAACTAGGCAAGGAAGGATTTTTACATATTTGATGAAGATATGACCCAAAGAATTTATGAGATTTTTTTGGGAATTTTGGGAAAGACAGAAATATAGGTTGCTTCACAACCTAGGGCAAAAACTGCCACATGGACATGACACATAGGCAAAACTGATGAGGTGGCGCCTAGTCATAGCAACCCACAACAATTTACAAGGTTATGACCGTCTATATTGGTCATGATCAGCTAGAAATAAGGCAGCAGACCAGTGCTATCTTCTTTATAACCATTTCGTGTAAGGAAATTACGACCTTTCTGACCAAAATGGTCGTTATAGTTTAGGTTTTGGAGCCCCCCGAGCAACTTTTGACCAAATGGTCTGAAATGGTCATAGATCTATGACCAATTCTTCCACGGTCACTAACAGAAGGTCACAAGTTGACATATTTCTTGTAGTGATTTAAAAACTCAAGTTTCAGCATAAGTTTAGACCTGAGTCAGAGTCTAATAGGTGAACACGACGATAAAGTAGCATGTCATCATATTAAGCGATATATAACGTAAGCAGACACGGAAGAGTGCGACCTCTCTTGCGGACCCCTGTAGTTCTCAAGGTCATCTGCTCAGTTGATGATGGTAATGCAGTTGTCGTGGTTGCCGACGGCGGGGAACAAGATCTGAGGTAGCAAAAGACAGTCTAGAGAGCGGATTCCTGCTGTGGTGAACCCTTCCGTTGTTGGAGCAGCTGAGCTGGGGTGGAACACAGCACCGCAGGAGTAGGACAAACCACACAAGGTTTTCTTTGACACATATCTATAACATATGTAATTGTGTAAGGGCTTGTTTGAATTTGACGATTCTAACAATGCAGGGATAAGAAATAGGCAGGAATAGGATAGGAATGCACGTGCAAAACAGAGAATTTCAAAACACAAGATTTCTGCCAATCTGGGTGTTTGGTTCAGAAGAATTGGAAGATCACAGGATGCAAAGAAGCATGGTGAGATTAAGTCAAACCACAAGAAGTGTACAACCTCTTTGGCGAAGCCATGTTGATCTCAGCGTGATTCGGTTGGCCAGTGAGGATGCTCCGGCTGACTTGGCTGTCGGAGGAGGGGAAGAAGATTTTAGGCGTCTGGAGATAGAGCCCGAGCTATTGCTCCGCTATGATGGAGGGTTTCGTCGTTGGAGCAGCTCCGGTGAGTTGTACGACGCCGAGGCTGAAGCAGGACAAGAGAGACAATGTTAACATGAGTGGAATTCTAATAGCATCTCCAATAGATGATGTAAAATACATAACCAAAAACTGCTAGATATATACATCAGCTGCTCATCTCTGAACTGAACTGTCGAAACAGAATTTAACTGTCGAAACTGAACGCACTAGAGGTGAGGCTACAAGTCAGTCGACTGACTTCATCTCTAGTCAGTCGATTTTGCAGCCATTGGATACGAAATCAAGGGCATGCAGTTCATCTTCAACCTCCACCCCCCTAAGCAGCCAGCCACCACTGGCCAAACAGCCGGCCCCCGCCGCCGGCGGCCGGCGGTGCACCGGCCCGCCCGGCCCAAAAATACTCCCCACCGCCGATCCGCCGCTGCCCCGGCCATCCCTCAAGGGCCCCCCGTGCCGAGCTTTTTCTCCGGCGATCCCGACGCCACCGCCCCACCACCGCCAGCGACCCCCACCCCCACTCTGAACCCTAAGATAGATAGTGGGGTAC
>NC_041386.1:54918541-54942819 GCF_002162155.2 Triticum dicoccoides | reverse complement strand
GGCGAGCCCCCCTCCCCGCTGCGGCTGGTTCTTCCTTAACGCCGGCGAGCCCCCCCTGAAAATCTACTGACCCAAAAGTCAATTCAGTCGACTGAAGTGTAGCTAAATCGGAGCAGCATCGCAAGCAAGAGCAAGAGTGAGAGAGCAGCGCGAACAACAACAAGAGCAAGAGCAGACCAGGCAGGAGACCGAGAAGAAGAGCAGAGCAGCAACGCGAGCAAGAGCTAAAGCAACAGCAGCTCCTACTGATGTGGACGTCGCCGCCGAGGGAGCGACGCTGTGGAGGAAGTGGCCAGTGATGCCGCCGTGGATGGAGCCACGCCGTGTCGGCTCGTGACCGAGCGCCGACAACACTGTGAGATCGAATCAAGAAGAAAATGCGGTGATTAGTGTACAACCTCTTTGGTAGCACCGATTAGGCCGCAGCTTCATCCGAGGAAACAGTGATGATGATGCTCTTCCCGCGGTGCAGGTGAAGACAGCGGTGTGGGAATGGAGGTGGAGTGAAAGAGGAGGGGAACATCGGGGCAACTCCTTGGAGGTGGAGGACGGGGTGGCTGAACCGGCGGGACGACCAGATCGATGACGTATCCTCATACGATAAGGTGGATGAGGGACGTCGAGGTGTTGTTGTGGACGATGTCGCCGGGGAAGAGGCTTCAAATGGGTGGCGGACGGAGGAGGGTGTGGGGCTTCACAGGTTTTGTCGGCCTCGGTGTAGGAATGGGTGGGCGGATGGGATTGGAGTGGGGGAACCATGGCTTAGGGACGTGCTTGTCCGAAATGTGGGGTAAGTTATGAAAGTACCCCCACCGATTTGAGGTTGTTCTTTCGGTTCAGGGGTATCACAGGCATTTTGCGTGTCGGGATTTCATAGGAGGTGGGAGTTTTCGCGCGCGTTGTAATTTTGGAATAGCAAGGCGCGGGTTGAGATGGAGGGAGTTGTCGGAGCACAACGAGAGACAAAGATATATCTTAAATATTTCAGGCTAACAAGGCGCGGGTTGAAATTTCTGGACAAGCCTAACGTGTACTGTACCAAATCAATTCGCACTACAAATGTTATTCAAAACTTTGAATTCATGTTATGTTCAATTAAAATATTTCGTTACGTGTATAATGCATGCAACCTAGTACTCAAATGAACGTTTTAGTGCATTCCAAACGTATATACTACCACTTCAATATGAACTAAATTTGAATTCATTTCTCTATTTGAATAAGATCTACAATAATGATTGTTGTGAAGTCAAAGCATTTGAATTCATCAAAGCATTCGTCATTATTGTCAAGTTAAACCATCGTTTGTGTATTATCTTCACATCACACCACATGATTAGTCTTGAGTTACATATGAACTATGTGTACTATATGAACTCGAACTCGATTTTTTGAATCCACTTTATGTTGATTTCAAATCATAGTACATTTCATGCTCTAGCTAGATTTTCACAAACTAAACCATGTCTCATATGTATAATGTGTTTATCACATTATGTATGGTGCCTCACCCCCTACACCTACAATTATTTAGATGTGAGTTGCAAACACCACACATTACCATAAATTCAAATAAAATGTGAGAATGTTCGATATATAGTATTGTTTAGATTGTTCGATATTTAGTTGTAAGCTGCAAACACCACACATTATCACAAATTCAAATAAAATGTGAGATTATTAGATGTATAGTATGGTTTAGATTGTACGACATTTAGCTATGTGTTGCAAACGCCATGCATCATCACATGATGGTATAACATGTGCAAAACCACAACACGCGTATCACCGCTATATTCATGCATGCATATGTTTAAAACACTATGATCTCCTATTCAAATATATGAATCCACTTTCATATCAAATTATGATCTTTGTTAGTCTCTTACACCCACACAATCCTCTAACCTTTGTAGTTACCACTAACTTTCTCTCGTGCATGCACACTCCCTCCTAGCCCTCCCCCTCCCTCAGCATTCTATCCATCGCGCATATTCATTTTTTTTCTTTAGGTTATTCTCCCATAGTCTCCACAACTCCTTTCGGACACACACCGATCGATAAACCTCTCCAGCGATGTCTGCCTACAACATACACACACACCTTCAATCTCCTCCTTTGTGTGTCCTTTCCTCGTGTCTCTCATACGGTCCCACACACGTGTAAACTCTCGCCCCTCTTTTCATCGATCTCACAACCGCACACTCCTCCCCATATCTAGCTAGTAGCTGGGCATCTCGCACCACCTCCTAGCTCCATTCTCTTCGTCTATCCGTCTCGCCGGGCCTTATTTGCCTCTAACAAATGGAAGTACACTGACCGATCTCCCGCTATACATATAGCTAGCTAGGTACTCATAACTCGTTTTTCCCCAAGCTTAGAACGATCTACCTCATTAGTTATGACTCTCCCTTCCTCTGACAAACAACAATTTATCTACCAATCTAGTTAGGTTTGCTTACCAAACACATGGTTCCCCTTCATCATCCATGCATGTGTCCCGATAGATCTATCATGCACAGGCACACACAGAAACACATCCCCACTCTTATTCATAATATTGCAGTTCCACTCTCAGTTTGTCTAGTAGGCCTCTCCCACCATCTTCGAGAAGCAACTCCATCACCCATCCAGCACTCTACCCCTCTACCTCCCTCTCTCTCCCCTCTCTCTCTCTCTCTGTCCCATCCTATTTCTCGTCCTTTAGTTATTTATGGATGTCGACCGATCTCCCTCAAGACATAGTTGGGTCTCTCCTTCTCAACACATATACGAGTCGCTCTACCTCTATAGTTAGGCATCTGCCTACCCCTCCCCCACCCCCTCCCACACAAACACACACCGATACATCGAGCGCTCTAGTCATGTCTCCCTGCCACACACAAACTTGACCTGTGCCCTCTGACGTTCCGGTAGCTAGGCCAGTCGCTCTATATCTTTGACTTGCACACACACACAATTTCCATGGCTCTCTTCATCGATCTCGCACCCACCCACTTGATCCTCTGTTCGACTCTATCGATATGCATTACCCCTCCCTCTCTTATCGTGGATCGCCCGACCCTCTATATATGATATGGATAGGCCTCCATTTCACACACATTGCATGCAAAATTTTGTTTGAGATGTCATCGACACATATTCCCACAAATACATTCACGAAATCAACCTCTGCCGAAAACAAAAAACAGTCACGAATGCACAAGCCATTTGTATAGGTTTGTATCTCTCACACACACCCACGTAGGTGGGGGACGTGCACAAAGAGAAGAGGTGCACGCACGGCGCACGTACTCCCGTCTCTTTCCCAACCACACACGCGCGGGTACACGGTGGAGCTCATTTTATGTATGAAAAGGAAGCCGACGTGGTAATTTGACATGTGTACTGGTTGTCCGCTAGATGGAGGGAGGATCGTCTACGACAGGTGAACAAACAAATTGTGACTTGACGCGTTATGTTGAAAAAGAGGCAAACCATGTCGGGCCTACCTTAGAGGCAAGGCTCTATACACTGGAGTACTTTAGATGTGTCCCGTCAACTGGCGGAACGAGGAGAAGCTTGCTTGTATGCCGTCTCCCCCGCCCACGGGCACGGTGGCTCGCAGGGTGAGGTGAAGCTTGCTTACTACGCCGTACGTCCGCTCCATCGCCCACGCGCGCAGTGGCTCGCAGGTCGAGGAGAAATTTTTACTAGTACTCCCTCCGTTTACTCCTCGTCCCTACCATGGTTAGAGAGATTATCATATTGTTTGGAATATATGTCCTTTAGTAGATTTCAATATGAACTACTAGTACATACTCCAAACACTGATGTATATAGACGTATTTTAGAGTGTAGATTCACTCATTTTGCTCCGTATGTAGTCCATATTGAAACAGACGTAACAGTACGCACTCTCACTCGCCCCTCGACCCTCGCCACATGGTGGACGTGCAGCAATTCATTCGGTCTCATATAGCCAGAATGATATATACTACTGTACCATTATTGCTCGACTTCCCGAAGAGGCGAAGACCCAATCGCAAGGTTAATAGTTTGGAGATGCCAAGCGCAAGGTTTATAGGAGAACGAGTAGCAGGTGCCGCGTCATTTATAGATAAAGTTGTAGTGTGTGGTGGGCCATGTAATCATTGAGCCTGCGTGTTTTCACTGCTCCTGCACCCCTCCACCGTAAGAATGGAGAAAATTGTAATCTAGTAGTACCTCCTTTCGCCAAAAGTGTGGGACATACAGCAGTCCTACCACCTCAGTAATAATGACCAATGAGCCGTCAAATCACATAGACCCAGCAGTAAGTTGGACGGACGAAGCAACCATCACTCTTGAATCCGCTTCTCCCTTCAACGCAGGTGCCAGTGAGAGGTCGCGTCCGCTCTGCCGGGGCATGAATGCGAGACCGATTCTTTGGAGCAGCGCTGACCGTTTCGGGTAGGAAGTGCACGCGGGCGATGGAGGGGCTTTGGGTGGGCCAGGCCGGTCAGGAGCGGGCATGGCAGCTGTTCTCCTATGCCTACCGGATGCCCGGAAATAAGAGGATGCACCGACTCTCGCAGCTAAAATCGTACACTACACACCATCTCTCTGTAGGAGTAGGTCGATCTGTTGCTCTCTCTAACACACACATGCTGTTAAACACACACAAGCACACGTACACGCACACACAGGTTCATAGAATAGGAAAATCGTGCGAGTGCGAAGCCACAGGAAGTGAGATATAAATGGAGTACGTACAAGAAGAGAAGAGGTGATGAATATTCCATGAAACCTGGATTGAGGAGTAGTACTCCCTCCGTCTAGGTGTTAAGTCATCCTACGAAAATCAGATATTCCCAAAATGTTTAGGCGTCGTCCATTAACTTTGCATCTCAATCCCCTCTTGGTCTCGTTGCTAGCGAGCGTTGTTACTTAGGGAGCGTTTGGATCCTTAGCAAGAACAGCTTATAGCATAGCCGGGCAAGGTTAGGCGTTTGGAACTGTTAAAATATGTTAGCTTTTGTGGGCCAGCTAGCTTGGATCGGCTAGAAAAACCTTGCTAGCTCAGGAGAGCCAGATCGGCTCGCTTCCGACGGCAAACTTCGCGTAGTAGTAACATAGACTAGTAACATATGCATGGAGCGCAACTACACTACTATGACCAGCCTAAGAAATGTAACCAAATGCTCCTTACTCTGCCTTGTTATCTCCCCCAGAAACCCAATGCATGGAGCGCAACTACACATTGATCAGTCCAGAAATCAAAGTCGGCTTGCATGCGAGTTAATACGTGGCCCCGCATGGTAGCTAAAACAGCATCTCTTAGTTGTTTGGATTAATTGTTGCGTTTAGAGAAAGAAATCAGGGCTTTGATTGGATGAATGACCGGTCAAGTTTCTCCTTCTCCAATCTGCTTGCACCTTGGTCCCGCTGCACCTTCTAATGTAACTTATTACACCTAGACGGAGGGAGTCGTACGAGATACGGTGTCACACTGACTTAGGTCGCATACAAGTGCCCAAAATGGTGTGCATGTTATAATAAGGATTCACTTAAAATAGTATGTGAGCGAATAGAGGGATCAATTGGACAGTGTTCCCGAACAGTAGAGAGATGTGTGAGGTAAGATACACCGCTGACGCTTTTAATTTTTCTTATTAATTTGTTTGTTTCACCCTCTGACTGGTGGGACCCAACGTACTACGTGGAGAGAGGTAAGCTGACTAAGGCTGCATTATTTCTGCACCACTGTGGATAGTCTTACCACCAAAGCCACATGACACGATTATGATTTAAATCCCAATGACTCCCACACAAAAAAACACGGCATGCTTGTCACACGAGTGCAGGAATGTATAAAAGGTTATTTTCCACTCGTTGAACATAATGGGAGGGTTGTGTAGCTGGTTAGCCCGTTTGCTCATCAAACTTAAGGTCTCGGGTTCGATAACTAAACTTGAGCATAATTCGTGCTAGGAGGATTCTTTGACTGGTCAGAATGGATGGATACGGAGCTATACGATCTCATAGTGACCGTATAATCACCTTATCACATATAAGCTGCAACCTAGGCACTTGTTTTCTAGGGTTTGCACTCTTCACACTCTCTCAAGTATATATATACACACTGGAGCATCAGCGCTTGTAGTTGCTCTCTTCACACTCTCTCACCCTCTCCAGATCTAAACAAGACTTCGTTGGCCTCTCTCTCTCCCCATATTGCTGGTCTGCCGGTAGTTGCTCTCTTCACACTCTCTCACCCTATCTAGATCTAAACAAGAATTCGTTGGCCTCTCCCTCTCCCCTCAGTGTTGGTTAAAGAGCCGGCAGTATCTGTCCTCCGGGAAGGGAAGGAGGCTTAGCGCTGTCGCCGTCGGCGAGGGAGGGAATCCACTACCCGCACAGCTGTTCACTTTCACCCAGCGGCGGCGCGGGAGGGCCTCCGACCCCTTCTTCTTCGCCACCATACATAGTGTGGGTCGAACGGCCTCCGGTCACCCACCGAACCACACACCAAGAACCTTAAGGTATAATTTACTTATTCCACATGCATTGCTCTAGCCGCATGTGGGATTTTTCCGCTTCTACACTTGAATCTAGGTGTTGGATCAAACATGAAAGTAGTGGGGAAAGTGGTATACCATGAATCTAGGACATGGTTTAAAGTGGAAAGGAATGGGGGGAAGTTGTGGGAAAAGTTGTATAGCATGAATCTAGGACATGGTTCAAAAAGGAAAGGGAGGGGGAAAGTAGTGGGGAAAGTTGTATCGCATGAATCTAATACGTTGTTCAAAGAGGACAGGAATGGGGGAAAGTTGTATAGCATAAATCTAGGACGTGGTTCACAGAGGAAAGGAAGTGGGGAAAGTACTAGTACAGACTGGCTATCCAGCACCTACGTTCGTCGAAAAGGGAAAACAATGACAAATGCAGTACGCACATCTGTAACAAACTGATCTTTTGTTTTGGGGGACAAGGCTGTAGAGTTTGAGCAGGACTAGATTTGATGCGCTCACATAGGGCAAGGTGTCTAAAGATAACAAAACTGGGACCAACACAAATATGCTCCTTGGTTGTTTGTTCTTTGTTGCAACAGACTGTGCATCACCCCAGTACATCGGTAGATGCACATGGTGCTGGTGCGTCCACTGTCCCGTGCAACTCTTTAGATATTGTTAATCTAAGGCCATGTTTGGTTAAAAACTCCCTAGTCCCAACCTGCTTGGTTCCAGGGACTAAACATGGACTAGAGGTTATTAAATGACATTCTAAAAGACCATGTTACCCCTAGTAATGAACTAATACAGACAAGGTGCTATGCATGGCAGGGGCAACTGTTGGAAAAAGTCCCAAAAAGACTCTCCCTCGGGGTCTTCTTTCTTTAGGCCCAAATTCCCACTTTTAGTCCCTAAAAGTCCCTCCTGTTTGTTTAGATGGGACTCACACGAAGTTTTTTTAGTCCCTCCACCAAAATGTCCCTGTAAACAAGCACCCTCTAATAATGCCGCTGGAAAAATGATGCAATGCCACAGTTAAAAGAAAATTACATGTTTAATGAATTTTATTGTTAATATAATCTCTCTGTTAATATTAATCAATGCCACCGTTTGAGAAATGCTACTGTCTTGCGTTCTTTCCCATTTAGATACGGAAGATTCTTCTTTTTGTTGGCTTCTGTGTCATCCACCATTATTGACCACTAGTTGTTTCCTTTGCACCTCTGTGTAAACAAGGTTATCTACTTCACCTCATTGCCATTGTGACCTTTTGTTGCACTACACAAAACACTTTTGTTTTAAGAGTGTTTTGTGCAGTTCAACCAAAGTGTCACACCGACAACGTTGCTTGATTGCTTGATCTTAGTGGAACTGCACAAGAGGAGATCTTACTTCCTATCCGTGTTGTCAAATTTGGTTCAAATCTTCTTCTTGTGAGTTGTTTGAATTCCGCGTCATGAGAGGTCAGTACTAGCCTTCTTTCACATGATTCTGCAGTGTGCTTTCATATGTTGTGCTACTTGTACGGTAATGTTGCTTGATTTTAGTGAACTGCACAAATGGAGAGAAGACTTCCAATCTGTATGTGCACCGCAATATCCCATTGAGGTAAGATAATGATATTTCACAATTGTTGGCCTGTATTTTGCCACTTTCATCAGAAAATTAATGTCATTGTTTAGTGCTATACTTATGCAACATAATTGACATGCCAAATATTATATTGAAGGCGAAGCTTGTCTGTTATTGAACCAAGTGATGAAGGGGAAGAACAAGAGGAAGAAAAACAAAAATCAACTCCTGGTGCTGTAATGAAGCATTGGAACTGTGATGACACAAGTAATGATATAGATTTGCATCTTAATTTATTTCTATGGCTGGAACGAGCAATTGTTTTGCCACTAATTTGATGTCACTCTTAATGTAATACGTAATTATCTCTACTTATGCAAACAAGGATCTTCTTTGAAGATACCATAAATTTTAGTGGAACTGCACAAGATGATGTTGGAAACATTAATCTAATCGAGGAGTATATAGTAAGCATGACCACCACAGTAGATAGCAACAGATGGTCCCGGAGAAGTGCTTCATCTGTATGCTCTACACAATAAGCCTCCTGACAAAGGTTCGTACTCGCCCACTGATTTCATCCATATGATTGAGCTTTGTCATCTCTATTGGTGTTGTGCTACTGTTTAGATACTGTCATCAAAAAGTGGTATTGCCCTTGATAACTGCTTCATTTGTGTTGTTTTAAATATTTCCTTTCCTTTGTTCGAGAAAACAAGGATGCTAGCATTTAGTTATCGTCTTGTCTTTGCACAACAGGATCATCCTCCTCTGAAGAAGAATATGGAGTACGTGAAGTGACTAGTTCCGATTATACCAGGATGAAGAAGCCCTGTCTATCTTCACATCAGAAGGAGCAGTTGAAGGATGGTTACATTACCCCCCACAAGACCAAAGTAACTTCAGCTCAGAAGGACTGAAAAATCTCCATTTTCTTGATGTGATGCGCGAGTACAATGTTGTTCTAGGATTCTTTCCGATGAGTTCCATTTTTCCTAAAAGTGTGCCCTACATGGACCATGTAGGTGCCTGTTTAAACTGTCAATTCATAGTACAGTTTGCTTTATACTAATCACTTTTTTTGTATTTGTGCAAACAGGGGTGTTCAGCATGATTTCAATGGGAACTACACACAATGTTCATGAATAAATCGAATCATTCGTTTCCACCACAAGAAAGGAGGTGCCGATAAGTTCAAGGCGTTGCAACATATAAGGGCGAAATCATACAAGCTACGCGTGAATTTGGATGATTTTGGTGGAACTGCACAAAAAGAACAGCTGGTTTATTTAGCACGAGGTGCCATGTCAATGTCTGAACTAATGGCAAACCATGCCCATTCCACAATCGTAGGCATTTGATATTTTGGAATGGGAAAACCTTGTCAAATTTTGCTCATTGATTTTAGCAAGATGCGTTTGATATTGTCGAATGGGACGCCCTTTGCAGTCACCAGCGTCGATCCATTTTTTCTTTATTCTTTAGTTGTGAAGTAAATATTGGCTCTATCATGTGAACAGCTGAGATGCATAATCATCGATTGTTTTGAATGTTCTCTATGAATTTCCAGGCCTGTGTGTTTGATTGCAATGTATAGGAATGCTAAAAAGCTGCTCAAACTCTTTGTACTCCTTCTGTTCCTTTTTACCTTGCACATTGTGAAAGTGCATACTTTTTTCTATAAGATTGGTCAAAGTAGAGATACTTTGACTGCAGACAAAACTTGTATGCAGACTAGAAAGGACCGGAGGGAGTACATGCGAAACTACTGCAAACAAGGTGATCACCCTGGGAATAATGCTGGTACATAATGTTTTTGCATGTTCATCCAATGCCAATGATACAAGAATTCAAACCAATCAAAATAGGTTCATTCATACATGGTCGGATTTCTTATAAACATGCCTTTCATTACATTTCATACTTTCTTCGACTAAAAAGGGTGCGTTGGAGGTATAATTAATTAACCGAAGCTACCCACCTGTGTCCGGCTGAGCCGAACAGAAGCTTCAGTGACATAACTGCAGGTGCAGTTGCGTAACTGACATGTGGCCCAGTTGCCTGTTGGGCCCACGTGTCAGTCAGCCAACTTCACCAGCAGTTAAGTAGAAGCAGTGTCCTTCTCCAACATAGCTCTCCGACGCCACGTCGCCGCCAAGAAGCTAACCGACCGTTAGTGGTCAACCCTCCAAGCTTGTCATAGCGATTAGGGCAACTAGGAGCCCAATGATGAGGATCCCCACATGACAAACACCTTTCTTCTTGTCATTCTTCTTCTTGAAGTTCGTGTGTTGCACAACCTTGTTCTTACCATCAAACTTTGCTTTACCATCAAAATTTGCTTTACCATCAAACTTGCCCTTGTTATTGAACTTGTGGGGCTGGAAGTTCTTCTTCTGTACCAGATTGGCACTAGATCCTCCCTCAATTCCTCGAGCATGTGTGTCCTTTGCTCTCGCCTTTTATTCCACATCAAGAGTGCCGATGAGATCCACGAAGGAGGAAGCTTAGTGATGATACCTCCGGCAACAAACTTGTCTGGTAGCATACAACTGAAGTGCTCAAGTTCTCTAGCAAATGACTGTATCTCATGAGCTTGCTCAACCACGGAGCGCTCTTCAATCATCCTGTAATCATAGAATTGCTCCATGATGTACAGCTCAATGCCAGCAACCAGAGGGTAGCAGCGGTGACCTTACTTGGACCAGAGCAGCGGCGACCTACCTTGTTCTACTCTTCCTCATTTTCTGTGTGGCGTGGTCTCGTTGGCAGTGGGGCGGGCCTTGGCGGAGCCGACGATGTCCTCTGTCTCGTTGCCGGCGGGCGACGCCTCGGCGGAGCGGGGGAAATCCCCCCTCATTGCCGACAGGGTGGGGCCTCAGCGGAGCCGGCGGTGTCTTCTGCCTCATTGTTGGAGCCGCGGGGCCTCGGAGGAGCAGGGCCTCGTCGACGCCAGCGGAGCGGGGACTCGTCGGTGCCGGCATTGTCCTCTGCCTCATCCTCGGTCTCGGCAAACAGCGCCTTGCCCACTTCATCGCCCTCTTTGTAGGCGGCCGCAGCCTCCGCCAGCCGCATGCGGTACCGCCAGCGCTCGAGGCGGCCCTCGCGGGCATAGTGTACGAGTCGAGCAACGCCTCCTGCTCCGCCCGCTCCGCGGCGATCTTCTCCTCCGCTTGTAGGTGCTCCTAGAGGAGATGGTGGTTGTAGGTGGCGTCGGCATGCACCTCCCGGAACTGCTCCTCACGCTTCTGCCTCACCGTGTCCATATATTGGGCACGGGCCTCACCGATGGTCATGGTGCAATGCACCGGCGAGGATGGCGCGGAGGAGGGGGTTGGCGCCGGATCGTCGACTACCATGTTCTCCATTGGGACGTCATCGTCCTCCGGCTGCCTGCTGGCCAGCCAGTCGGCAGTAATGTCTGCCATCTCCTTGTGGTTCGTCGTCCGCTCGTCCCGAAGAGCATTGGAGCGCGAGGAAGCCATGGTGGGCAGTAGTGGTGTGGACAGGTGAATAGGAACGGATGCGGATGATTGCGGCTATGGCCGGCGCAACAGTTTATATTGCAATGGTTGGCGGCGGAGGGACGGACGTGTGGCACCGGAGTAGCCGCCTCGGCAACCGTGTATCATTAATGTGGGCGGCATAAGGACGGACGGTGTTGGCCCAGACAGCGACGCCGAGTACTTTCCGATGACACACGACGAATGATGATGACAGACGAAGCTTGCTGACGAACTCAACGAAGTGCTTTACACCAAGATACACCGTAGTAAGGAACTAGTTGATCGATCCCTTAATCAACTAGCACTCCACGCACGCACACAACGGCCAGCCGGCCGGAAGCACACACGAACGTACACGGAGAAACCGGCGTATTGCAACAGGTACGTATCGTACCTGTTGTTCCTTGCTTTATTGATTAACTCTCACGGTTCGGTACAGATTACAAGGGGTATACCTGACTATATATAGCAGCAGGACAGACGTAAACTAACCTATTCCTGTTAGGTATTCTAATCCTAGTCTGCTAGGTGACTGTGCATGGACATGGACACGTGCTGTCGTGTTTAACTCCAGCAATCACCCCCCTAATCACGACGTCATTACGTCACAGCTCTGATGTTGATCCTTCTTCTCATCTTCAAGAACTTTTCTCGATCCAAAGCCTTGGTTAGGATGTCCGCCACCTGATCATCGGTACGATTGTAGTTGACCTCTGTCTTCTCTTCTTCCACACAGTCCTTTATGTAGTAATGCACCGTATCAATGTGATTTCTCCTTTCACGCCGCACTGGATCCTCACGTAGAAAAGTTGTAGACTCACTGTCAACATTGAGCACCACCTGTTCCGGATCTCGTTTCATGAGATCACCATGTAGCCTCCCTAGCCACACACCTTGACACTCTGCTTCAATTAAAGTCAATGTCATCACTTTCTGCTTTCGTGATAGCAAACTTACTACGCTTCCACCAAGAAAATATGCCACGGCCGAAGTACTCTTATGGTCGTCAACAATTCTTTCCTTGTCACTACCACTGTAGCCAAGTAGTTTCACCATCTCCTTCTTGTTCAGCTCAAGACGAGGTTCCAATGAAGCGACAATGTGATTGCAATCTTTCATGCCACTGCTTTCAAGTACCTTCCTTGCATATGCCTCCTGGAATAGTGTGATGCCCTCTCGCTTTTGATGTTCGTCCATCCCAAGGTAGTAACTCAAAATACCAAGATCATCCATCTTGAAAAGCTCCTTCGTTTGTAGCTTGAATGTTGTAATCACCTCTTCATCTACTCCAGTTATTAGTAGGTCGTCGACATAGATGCTAACTAGTAGACGATCCCTTCCTTCACCTCTCTTGTACATTGCATACTCTAGTGGGGCTTTCTCAAATCCAAGAGAAATCAATGTTCGATCAAGTTTGATGCTCCATGCGTGAAGACCTTGCCGCAGCCCGTACAAGCTTTTGTGTAACTTCAGTACCTTGTTCTCTTCTCCCACTTTGATGAGTCCCAGTGGTTGGGTCACATAAATGTCTCCTTGTAACTCTCCATTCACAAAAGTGGATTTTACATCCATGTGATGTATCTTCCATGATTCCTGAACCGCGAGAGCGATGAGTAATCTCACAGATTCCATCCTTGCAACGGAAATGAACACTTCTTCGAAATCCACACCTTCCTCTTGCATGTACTCTTTGGCCACAAGCCTCGCTTTGTGCTTCACGCACCCTTCGGCGTCATTCTTGATCTTAAACTCCCACTTGAGATCCATGACTTGTTCATTGTTGGGACGATCCACAAGCTCCCATATATTGTTGTCGTGGATCGACCTCAACCCCTCTTCCATAACCTCACGCCAATACTCCTTCGTATTTGCGCCCTTGAATTCCGCCGGTTCCTCGGCATTTGTTGGACACTGTCGTCCACTCCTTTTCTCCTTTACCGGGTCTATTGTCCGAAGAGACATCTCCGGATGCGGGTGTAACACCGGTCAAGATGCATATGTGTAGGTGATGTTGTCCTCTCCTCCGGTACTGTCAAAGGTGATGCGGGTACCAAAGAAACATCCCCCGCGTAGAAAACTGTTGGTCCATCTCCAAGTGCAGCTCCTATTGCTGCACCTCCAAGTCCACCACGTGTGGCTTCCGTGCTCACAACACAAGCACACGGAGTTGAACCTCCAGCTCCAACGTGAGCTGGGCTGCAACTACCTTCGAGCATCCCTGGGTTGGCTTCAATTGGCCTGCTAGCTCCAACGTGAGCTGCGCTGCTACTGCCTTCGAGCATCCCTAGATTGTCTTCAACTGGCCTGCTGCCAATTCTATTCGGCCGGCCTCCTTCCCAGTTTGGGTTGTGCGCACATGCGCTACCAGGGGTAATCCTTTCAACTTGGCACACTAGGAGACCGAGCACTCCTATTTCTTGGACGCTTCAAATACTTTCTGACGCGAATGTGATAGCCACAACATCCTCGCCTTGGTAATCTTTGCATGCAGACGAATCCGCGCTAGCATCTGCATACTTTGACTCATGGACTTCAGACGCCACATACGTCATTTTATCTTTGTTAGACAAAGTGTTATCTATGTCTATAGCATCGACACAAAGACAGCCTCTCCATGTCCGAGCACACACGGCCTTCGCTGCTTCTGCTCCATCAAAGATAGCACCTACATCCGTAGCATCCACGTAAGCTTCGGAATATCCTCCTGTGTTAGTAACATCGGCACGACTTTCTGAACCATGATCTTGAGAGTGAACTTTTTCTTTACGGAGCGCGACAATTTCTTTAGCCAACGCTTGAAGAACTGGATCCTCCTCGTGCATGAGTTCACACATCAACATCATGTCACTTTGATCTCCTAGCTAGGCCATGAGTGCCTTCTCCTTCGGGGGATTCTTACACACCGACTTGAAGTGTCCGAGAAGATTACAGTTGTGGCACCGGATCTTCCTCTTGTCGAACTTTTTCTTCCTTGGCTTCTCGGACTGTTCGTCGATACCCTTTGCGGGACGGTACTTTCTGCCGCTACCGGACGCCTTGTTGAAATTGTTCTCTTTGGAAACCATTGCCTCCCAGTGAGCTCGTGTAAGCATCAGGTACTCATCCTGTTTCGCGTCGCCGTAACTCAACTTCATCCGCTCATCATGGGCCTTGAAGCGACCAACCAGTTCATCCAAAGTGAGAGTCTTGAGGTCAACACATTGCTCGATCACTGACACAACCGGCATGTAGCGCGGTGGAGCGGCACGTAGGAAATGCCGAACCATGGATATGTCCTCCAACTTCTCTCTGAGACCACGAATCCCATTCCCCATCGAGGCAACCCTCGCTACGAAGGTGTCCACCGTCTCGTCCTCTCCCATCCTCAGATTCTCGTAACTTTTCAGCAAAGTCTGTAGGTTCTCCTCGCGCACATGCGAGTGCCCTAGATGTAATGTATTGAGTGTGTCCCACACCTCCTTCGCTGATTTCTTCGATATTTGATGATGTTACACGTCCACTGGCATCACCGAGCAAATGGTCGTGATAGCCTGGCGATCCTTCCGATACAAGGCACCACCCTTCAAGTACTCGTCACCGCCGGGGTCGACGGCTTCCCATAGCTCATTGGCCTCGAGCGCCCACTCCATCATGGTCGCCCACACCATGAAGTTTCCACGGTCAAATTGTGGATACTCTGATCTCACCAGAGCGGCAATTACTTTAGCCGCATCGGAGTACTCCGCCAGCTACTTGGCCTTCTTGTCGTCTGACATGATCTCCCGTTACTAGAAGATCAACCTTGCACTGATACCAATTGTTGGCCCAGACGGCGACACCGAGTACTTTCTGACGACACACGACAAACGACAGTGACAGACGAAGCTTGCTGACGAACTCAACGAAGTGCTTTACGTGGAGATACACTATAGTAAGCAACGTAGCAAGCTAGCTCCATGCACCCACACAACAGCCAGCCGGCCGGAAGCACACACGAACGTAAGTGGAGAAACCGGCGTATTGCCACAGGTACAATCATCGTACCTGTTGTTCCTTGCTTTATTGATTAACTCTCATGGTTCGGTACAGATTACAAGGGGTATACCTGACTATATATAGCAGCAGGACAGACGTAAAATAACCTATTCCAGTTAGGTATTCTAATCCTAGTCTGCTAGGTGATTGTAGACGAACACGGACACGTGCTATCGTGATTAACTCCAACAGATGGACAGCACTTGTGTCATTTGAAGGCGGAGCAATCGCATGCACCGGGAAGCGGGGCGGGCGGCGCTGACCATTTCGGGCGGAAAGCGCGCATGGGCAAGGCAGGCGGTTTGGGTGGGCCAGGGCAGTCAGACTCATGCTTGGCAGCGGGTCGGTCCAGCAGCCGGATATGCTGGCTCACCAGCTACCTCGCCGAGCTGAGCGACGACAATCAGACGATGGGCGTAGCTTCCGACCAGGAGTCGGCGCCAGTGTCCAAGCCGGTTCATCCCGTGTTCACCATAGAGCAGGTGCAACCGCACTTTGACGCCCTAATGTCGGAAGAGCTACCAATGTAGAGGACCTGTGTTGCAACCTCCGTCTCCTCAACGAGCACCGGTGAACAAGCGAACGACAGTGCCGTCGCGGACATGTGGCCCTATGATCCTGGCTTTCCGTATGAGCAGCGGGCGCTCTATTAGACCATCCATAGGGCCCGCGAGGCCCTCTTCGTCGTCCTTCGAGTTGTTGTGCTCGCTGTGGTGCCGCCGTCTCGCGTTCTCAACATGGTCAATGAACATGAGGATGAGGAGATGACTTTACTTGGAGAGGATGACAGTGGGGACCCACCAGGGCCATAGCCGCACGTACGCAAGTGCCTCCTTATTAGTATATAAAACTATAAAAAAAATTGTTGCCTCATGGTTTCCTGACATCACGGTCCCACACCATTATCAACCTATGTAGTCAATAGACGAGAGAATTGCTCAAGAAGCGGCCGACAGCTGGGACCAAGTAGCTTGAGCAGTATTTGTGTTTTTGAGGTGTGAGCACTGCAGAGTTTTTCTTGAGCGATGTTTAGCCCAGATATTAATTTTTCTCCTCTGAAAAACAACGAAAACATCGCTGTGGCTATTAACTGGGCGGGCTGTGGCCCGTCTAGCCGAGGCCAGATATCCAGCCCATATCTTAATTTTTTTTCAAGATGAAAATGGCTAGCCCAGCTATACTTTTTTTAGGAATACCCAGGCAAGGTCAAGTTGTTATTCTCTGCCCCGCTGGGCTGCAAATCTTTCCTAGGAGGGATGCATTAGTCTTAACAAGAAAATGGGCTTTAGGAAATAATAAATGGGATGTAATTATAAAAACTGGGTAATAACTATAAAAAAGGCCCCAAACACGTAATTACTTTATAAAATATTATTTTTGGATATTGAAAATTTTAATTTCATTAATTGTTGCGAGCGCAATGTTTCATTGGATTTTTACGTAATATAAATTTATATTGAAATTGTAATTAATCTAAATAGAAATTTCGGGATAAAAATATTTCGGATCCCATCAAAATGTGGGAAATTTTATTAAATTTTGTTTTGAATGGTTGGTTGAAATGGGATGTACTTTTAGCACACTGTAAATGGAAGGTAGTAAATTCCATTAGTATTCAGAAACTGGCTGCACTTTCTTACAAATCTCAAATGGGCTATAAGTTCTCTGCCACACACTTGTGGCCTTACTAAGTTGACATGCCCCCTAAAAAAAGAGAGTTGACACGTATGCAAGGCTTTGTCAACTTATAGTAAACACAAGGTTCTAGCAGAAGTGGTGGTTGGATGTCCATCCAACGAACGCCGTGCTTCTTCTTCAATCTCGGATATTCTAGCTTCACCCACCCAAAAAATTATTCCTCCCCCTGACATCTAGGGTGCACCCTTTCGGAAGCTGACCTGTGGGCCTACTAAGTTGACGTGTAACAAGGGCTTTGTCAACTTGGTCAATATAAACGATTCTAGCTGCAGTGACCGTACGATGTCCATCCAACGGCCGTCATGCTTCTTCAACCTCTGGTCTTCTTGCTCTAGCCGCCCAAAGCAGCGCCGATCGTGCCGCCTGCTCCTGTCTCCCGTGGTCGGTTGTGCTGCCGCACAGGCCTCACCGCCCCCTACTACTCACACCGCTGGCTAGGGCATCACTCCAGTCACCCACACCCCTGTTATTCTGTGGCGATGGTTGCCTCACACCACAGCTGAACGAGTGAACACTCGTACTCTTCTCCGCGTGGGCATCCACTGTCCCGTCTTCCCCGGCTCCGCGTCGTCCCCTTCCTAGGCCTCGCCGTCATCCACCGCCCTGGTGCTCTGAGCGCGCATGGTCAACGTGGTGAGGCTGATAGTTGGGTCCACGGCAGCCGCAAGGAAGTGCCTCCTTATTGCGCGAAAACTAATTATTCCTCCACCTGACAGCAGGGACCCACCGAACGGGCCACCGTATTTGGCGAAAAAAATGTTTCCCCCTGACTGTTGGGACGCACCTGACGGGCCAACGTATTTCGCAAAAAAAACGTTCCCCCTCTGTCAGCTCGGACCCACCGGAGGTGCCTCCTTATTACGCACAAAAAATGAATACTCCCCATGCTAGTTGGGACCCACCTTGATGTGAGCCTGACTTGTGGGCCTACTAAGTTGACGAGGACGGAGTGCTTTGTCAACTTAGTCAATATGAACGATTCTACCTCCAGTGACCATACGATGTCCATCCAACAACCGTAGTGCTTCTTCAACCTCTGGTCTTCTTGCTCCAACCGCCCAAAGCAGCGCCGGTCGTGCCGCATGCTCCTGCCTCCCATGGCCGGCTGTGCTGCCGTAGAGGCCTCACCTCCCCCTACTATTCCCACCGCTGACCAGGCCCTGCGGTGACGGCAGCCTCACACCGCAGCCGAACCAGTGAACCCTCATACTCCTCTCGGCGCGGGCTTCCACCCAATGTGTTCCCCGGCTCCGTGTCGTCCCCATTCCTAAGCCTCGCCATCGTCTACCACCCTGGTGCTCTCGCGGTGGCATGGTCAACGTGGTTAAGGAACGACTTCCATTGGAAGAGTACTGTACGCGGAGAGGCTGACAGCTAGGTCCACGGCAGCCGCAAGGAAGTGCCTCCTTAGTATGCGGAAATAATTATTCCTCCACCTGACAGCAGTGACCCACCGGACGGGCCACCATATTTGGAGAAAAAATCGTTTCCCCCCTGACTGCTGGGACCCACCGGACGGGCCAACGTATTTCACGAAAAAAACGTTCCCCCCACTATCAGCTTGGACCCACCAGAGGTGCCTCCTTATTACGCACAAAAAAATGAATACTCCCCCTTCTAGTTGGGACCCACCTTGGTGGGAGGCTGACTTGTAGGCCTACTAAGTTGACGGGGACGGTGTGCTTTGTCAACTTAGTCAATATGAACGATTCAACCTCCAGTGACCGTACGATGTCCATCCAACGACCGTAGTGCTTCTTCAACCTCTGGTCTTCTTGCTCTAGCTGCCCAAAGCAGCGCCGGTCGTGCCGCATGCTCCGGCCTCCCATGACCGGCTGTGCTGCCCTAGAGGCCTCACCGCCCCCTACTATTCCCACTGCCGGCCTGGCCCTGCGGCGACAGGAGCCTCACACCACAGCTTCCACTGCCGCATCTTCCCCGGCTCCGCGTCGTCCCTGGCTCCGCGTCGTCCCCTTCCTAGGCCTCGTCGTTGTCCACCGCCCTGGTGCTCTCGGCGCAGCGTGGTCAACATGGTCAAGGTACAACTTCCATCAGAAGAATACTGTACGTGGATAGGCTGACAGCTGGGTCCACGGCAGCCGCAAGGAAGTGCCTCCTTATTACTCGGAAAATAATTATTCCTCCACCTCACAGCAGGGACCCACCGGACGGACCACCGTATTTGGCGAAAAAAATGTTTCCCCCCTGACTGTTGGGACCCATCGGACGGGCCATTGTATTTCACAAAAAACGTTCCCCCCGCTGTCAGCTCGGACCCACCGGAGGTGCCTCCTTATTACGCACAAAAAATGAATACTCCCCCTAGTAGTTGGGACCCACCTTGGTGGGAGGCTGACTTGTGGGCCTACTAAGTTGACGGGGATGGAGTGCTTTGTCAACTTAGTCAATATGAACGATTTTACCTCCAGTGACCGTACAATGTCTATCCAACGACCGTATTGCTTCTTCAACCTCTGGTCTTCTTGCTCCAGCCGCCCAAAGCAGCGCCGGTCGTGCCGCATGCTCCTGCCTCCCGTGGCCGGCTGTGCTGCTGCAGAGGCATCACCGCCCCCTACTATTCCCACGGCTGGCCAGGCCCTGCGGCGATGAAATCCTCACACCGCAGCCGAACCAGTGAACCCTTGTACTTCTCTCCACGCGGGCTTCCACTGTCGCATCTTCCCTGGCTCTGCGTCGTCCCCTTCCTAGGCCTCGCCGTCGTCCACCGCCCTGGTGCTCTCGATGCGGCGTGGTCAACGTGGTCAACCAAGGACTTCCATCGGAAGAGTACTGTATGTGGAGAGGCTGACAGCTGGGTCCATGGCGGCCGCAAGGAAGTGCCTCCTTATTACGTGCAAAATAATTATTCCTCCACCTGACAGCAGGGACCCACCGAATGGGCAACTGTATTTGGCGAAAAAACATTTCCCCCTGACTGCTGGGACTATCAGTTACATCTTCACACGCAAGGAAGTGCGTCTGGGCAAAAAAAATGATTCGCCCCCCTGACTGCTGGGACCCACCAGCTACATCTTCGCACGCAAGGAAGTGCCTGACAGTCGGGACCAACCTGGTCGAAGCGTATGTAGCATTGTTATTCTGGTACATACTGGTCGATATAGAGGCGTGCACTTGTGCTACTTCTTGAGCACTGCGTTGGTTTTCCCTGAAGAGGAAGGGATGATGTAGCAAAGTAGCATAAGTCTTTCCCTCAGTTTTTGAGAACCAAGGTATCAATCCAGTAGGGGGCTACGCGCAAGTCCCTCGTACTTGCACAAAACAAATAAATCCTCGCAGCCAATGCAAATAGGGGTTGTCAATCCCTATAGGGGCACTTACAAGAGTGAGATCTGATAGGTATGATAAGATAATATTTTTGGTATTTTTATGATAAAGATGCAAAGTAAAATAAAGGCAAAGTAAATAGCAAAGAAAATAACTAAGTAGTAGGAGATTAATATGATGAAGATAGACCCGGGGGCCATAGGTTTCACTAGTGGCTTCTCTCGAGAGCATAAGTATTCTATGGTGGGTGAACAAATTACTGTTGAGCAATCGACAGAATTGAGCATAGTTATGAGAATATCTAGGTATGATCATGTATATACGCATAACGTCCGAGACAAGTAGACCGACTCCTGCCTGCATCTACTACTATTACTCCACTCATCGACCGTTATCCAGCATGGATCTAGAGTATTAAGTTAAAAACAGAGTAACGCCTTAAGCAAGATGACATGATGTAGAGGGATAGACTCATGCAATATGAAGAAAACCCCATCTTGTTATCCTCGATGGCAACAACACAATACGGGCCTTGCTTCCCCTACTGTCACTAGGAAAGGACACCACAAGATTGAACCCAAAGCTAAGCACTTCTCCCGCTGCAAGAAAGATCGATCTAGTAGGGCAAGCCAAACTGATAATTCGAAGCGACTTGCAAAAATGACCAATCATACATAAAATAATTCAGAGAAGATTCAAATATTATTCATAGATAGACTTGATCATAAACCCACAATTCATCGGTCTCAACAAACACACCGCAAAAAGAAGATTACATCGAATAGTTCTCCAAAAGAGAGGGGGAGAACATTGTATTGAGATCCAAAAAGAGAGAAGAAGCCACCTAGCTAATAATTATGGACCCATAGGTCTGAGGTAAACTACTCACACTTCATCGGAGGGGCTATGGTGTTGATGTAGAAGCCCTCCGTGATCGATGCCCTCTCCAGCGGAGCTCTCGAACAGGCCCCAAGATGGGATCTCGTGGATACAGAAAGTTACGATGGTGGAATTAGGGTTTTTGCTCTGTATTTGATCGTTTGGGTGTACGTAGGTATATATAGGAGGAAGGAGTACGTCGGTGGAGCAACAGGGGGCCGCGAGGTTGGAGAGCGCGCCTGGGGGGGGGGGGGTTGGAGCGCCCCCTACTTCGTGGCCTCCTCTTTTCTTTCTTGATGTAGGGACCAAGTCTCCCGGATCATAATCTTCCTAAAAATCACGTTCCCGAAGGTTTCATTCTGTTTGGACTCCGTTTGATACTCCTTTTCTTCGAAACCCTAAAATAGGCAAAAAAATTAGCAATTCTGGGCTGGGCCTCTGGTTAATAGGTTAGTCCCAAATATAATATATAAGTGGATAATAAAGCCCAATAATGTCCAAAATAGTAGATAATATAGCATGGAGCAATCAAAAATTATAGATACGTTGGACACGTATAAAGCATCCCCAAGCTTAATTCCTGCTAGTCCTCGAGTAGGTAAATGATAAAAATAGAATTTTTGATGCGGGGTGCTACTTGGCATAATTTCAATGTAATTCTTCTTAATTGTGGTATGAATATTCAGATCCGAAAGATTCAAGACAAAAGTTTAATATTGACATAAAAATAATAATACTTCAAGCATACTAGCAAAGTAATTATGTCTTCTCAAAATAACATGGCCAAAGAAAGTTATCCCTACAAAATCATATAGTCTGGCTATGCTCCATCTTCACCACACAAAATATTTAAATCATGCACAACCCCGATGACAAGCCAAGCAATTGTTTCATACTTTTGGTGTTCTCTAACTTTTTCAATCTTCACGCAATACATGAGCGTGAGCCATGGACATATCACGATAGGTGGAATAGAATGGTGGTTGTGGAGAAGACAAAAAGGGAGAAGATAGTCTCACATCAACTAGGCGTATCAGCGGGCTATGGAGATGCCCATCAATAGATATCAATGTGAGTGAGTAGGGATTGCGATGCAACGGATGCACTAGAGCTATAAGTATATGAAAGCTCAACAAAAAATAAATGAGTGGGTGTGCATCCAACTAGCTTGCTCACGAAGACCTAGGGCAATTTGAGGAAGCCCATCATTGGAATATACAAGGCAAGTTCTACAATGAAAAATTCCCACTCGTATATGAAAGTAGTAACATATGAGACTCTCTATCATGAAGATCATGGTGCTACTTTGAAGCGCAAGTGTGGTAAAAGGATAGTAACATTGTCCCTTCTCTCTTTTTCTCTCATTTTTTATTTGGGCCTTTTCTCTTTTTTTATGGCCTCTTTTCTTTCTCTTTTTTTATTTTGCGTCTGGAGTCTCATCCCGACTTGTGGGGGAATTACAGTCTCCATCATCCTTTCCTCACCGCGACAATGCTCTAATGATGATGATCATCACACTTATATTTTTCTTACAACTCAATAATTACAACTTGATACTTAGAACATGATATGACTCTATATGAATGCCTCCGGCGGTTTACCGGGATATGCAATGATGCATGAGTGACACATATGAAAGAATTATGAATGGTGGCTTTGCCACAAATATGATGTCAACTACATGATCATGCTAAGCAATATGACAATCACTACTAGTAAAAGGGCTATAGATAATATGGACACTAATGGCACCAGACTTGTGGTGCGCCACTACTGTATAGGAGTGGCGCACCATGTGTTGGTGCGCCATTAGTGTATGTCACACTAATGGCGCACCGCATCAATGGTGCGCCACTACTAACATATTTTTTTCCAAAAAAACTAATGGCGCACCCGGTCAGAGTGCGCCATTACTAGTTTTAACTAGTAATGGCGCACCACTCACCCCATGCGCCATTACTGACAATTTTTTTCGAAAACTAGTAATGGCGCACCTTGGTACAGTGCGCCATTACTATTCTTCCCCCCTCTATCCCTTTTCCCCTCGCGACCCCCCGCGCCAGATCCCCCTCCATCTCGACCCCCCTCGCCGCTGACGACCCCCCGCACCCTCCCCCGCTCCACCGTCCCCGATGACCCCCCGCACCCTTCCCCGCTCCAACCTAGGTTAGGCTAGGTCGCGTCGCGCCCCCAACCCCATTCGCCGCAGCCGCACGGGCCACCCCACCCCACCGACAGCTACACCTTGTTCCACCGCCGTGACGAGGAAGTCGAAGCCCGAAGGTGGAGACTTCGGCGGGGCTACTCATAGTCCATCGACGGCTGACAACGAACGCCGACGCGACACGACGAGGCCGGCCCACGACCACGACCGGCGTCCTCCTCCTTTCTATGGTCTACATCTCCGATGCGATGCCAACCACCGCCTCGTCAATGAATGTAAATGATCCCTCCCTCCCTTCCTCCTCTACTCCTCTCCTCTACATAGTGTAATAATTTTTATCAGTAAAAAAATAATTAAAAAAAGTTACTAATGGCGCACCGGGAGGGGGTGCGCCATTGTTATCAATAAAAAAGTTACTTATGGCGCACCCCGCGGTGGTGCGCCATTCCTATGGATGTACTTATGGCGCAACCCCGGGAGGTGCGCCATTGCTATGCCTTTCCCCCTTGCCTCCAGCCCTTTCCCCCTCGCCCCCAGGCCGATCAAATATCTAGCCCCTGAGCATCCACCACCACCGCCCTTTCCCCCTCTTCGCCGACGACCCCTTTCCAGCGCGGCCCACCCCCACCTCCAGCGCTCCTCCACCCATCACCACCGCAGCTCTTCCACCCCTCACCACCGCAAGCC
>NC_041386.1:54903422-54918407 GCF_002162155.2 Triticum dicoccoides | reverse complement strand
CAACCATCCACCGGCGCCGCCCCCTCCCCCTCCTCCCAACCATCCACCACCCTCCACTGGACCGCAAGCCACTGTCGTCGTCGCCCCGAAGCAACAAAACGAGCGGAGACAAGAAGCTGTCTCAAAGTAAGTTGCTCTCTCTTCATGCAATTATCTTGCTACTATAGCTGCTATCCTACAAATATCTTGGGGTGATGGTTTGGATCAAAACAAAGGTGCTAGCAAAGTTTCAGAATTTTGGGAATTGTAGGAAATGAAGTTTCTTCACAAGACGCAAATGTTGAAAATTCTGGTGATCAGGAGATGTTTGGGAAAAAGGAGTGTAGGTACTGTTCTTGTGTTGGGATAATTTTCTAGATTTTTAGGAGCTAGGGGAAATAGGGTTGTAGTTGTAAACTGAAAATGGATCAGAATGGAAAAGTGGGTGTTTCTTTAAAAAAATTCAAAAGAGTAGGATGGGTCTTTGTTCAAAAATGACTTATAGGAATTATAGGGTCTCCCAAAATTTTTGTGGAAATTTTAAAAAAAATATTTGAATTAGTTTTAGTGCAATAGAGGCAACTCAGAGTTTGAAAATGGCATTAAAGGAATTTGTTTTGGGGGTAAATTCTATTATGAAATAATTCCTATTGTTATTTAAAATATAAATTAAATGATTTAAGAAAACTACCAAAGTCCACAATATTATCTCCAAAATTTTTGAATAGAATGGAAGGAAGAATTTCTGCTAAGTAATTTCAATATATGAAGTTTTAGAATAATATATAGGATTGTTGGTTTTTAACCTTGGTTGCCATTGTTTCTATTTGTAATGGACTGAAGAAGGACTCATGCTGTTTGTGCTATCGGCTACCTAACAATCTCTAAGTGAAAGCAACTAGTTGGAGTAGATTTGTGCACACAATACTCCTTCCAAGACAATTTGCTTCCAAGGAGTAGTTTCAGTTTGCTTGCAAGGAGTAGTTTTAGTAAAGTTTCAACATGGTTTTAGTATAATTTCAGTAGCCGATTTGCTATTCACTTTGTGCTATTAGTTTTCTTCCATCTTTGTGCCCACTTTGAAGAGTATTCGTATATGCTTGGAACTAAACTGAATTATACAATGAACTTCTGCAGGCTGATCTGAGCTCGACCATCCTCTGCAGCCAACTTCTCTTCGGCAAGAGGAAGAAAGGAGAATCAGGGTACGGTTTCACCCCTAGAAGATATATAGTTGTACCCCGAGTGAAGGAAAGGAGTTTGCTGGGTTTTGTCCCCGACCATCATGTCGTGATGATTTTGCAGGTACCCCGAGAGGCCCTTGAGTTTGCCGGAATGTCGATTAACTTCCCTTCCGACAAATTCGGGTACTCCATATGTCCTATTTTTAGCAAAGGTCATGCTGAAATTTTCTGTGAATTTTAGCATGACTTTGCTAAAAATAGGACATATGGGGTACTTGCGACAAATGCATGGGCCGGGGTATCTTAGTACTTAATTAAGTATGATCAACTGCCTCTTGTGTTATGCATATAGAAGTGAGATATCAACTCATAGTTATTACTAATGTCAGTTGCTCATAATCGACAAAACCTAATCTGGTAGGATGACCTACTAAAAAAGCCCATACCACATATTCTATTTGGATGGCACTACTAACCCTTGACCATAAATACTTGAGATTGATGTAGTAGGCTTAAAGAAAGAAATGTTTTTAGGCCAACTCCACTGGGCCTGGCTGAAAATAGACAAGTGTGCATGACTAACAATATTCTATTGTAAAGCTAAACAGGAAAGAGGAACCACTCATCCTAACCATTTGCTCTCAAAATTACCACTTCACTTCTTACTACTGAAAATCTTAGACCATCTCCATTCACCAATAGCTCAAACCACTTCAAAGGGCGTGTTTTCACCACACTATGGATTATCTTATTGGACCCAACAGAGATGATGTAGTTTTGAATTATGAACGTAGGAAATATCATCATCAGACGACGAAAGTCTCCCAGGGGAGTGCAGCTGGTGCCATGACGATCGAGGTCTGTGCGACATGCGTCACCTGGACGATGATTAGCGCTTCAGCATTAAGCTCGAGGAGACCTTCGATGTTGAAACGGTACGCAACGACGACAAGTGTTTTTTCGTAATTAAGCATGACTATAACTATTTCAACGTGCAATTTTCATCTTTTACAATTTGAGTAGTTTACCCATGACATGCAAGGCGGTATGTCTTGGAGAGGATGGGTTATGAAGACCATGAAAGTTCTGAAACAAAGAAAATTTACCTAAGGACTCATCATGATGTGGATTTTGAAGTAAAGTTGTACAATTCTGAGAGCGTAACCCATTTTGGTTGCAAAAAATGGGAAGCACTTTCCAAGATTTATGGTTTTGATGAGGGTATGCTTGTCACCATGGATCTCGGTGATCCTGAAATCAAGCAAGACAATATGGACATTTGGGTCCTTGTTGATACGCCTCCAATTCTACCGCTATGTGAGTTTCTCAAACATAGTTATTAGCTAATTTATATTGTTTATTTTAAAATAGTTGACAGCTTATTTCCATTGAAATCTTATTTTCATTCTTCAAAGAATGTGTGGGAGATGGTAGACAAAACCCACTACATCGATGGCTCCGAATTAACTTACAAGGAGAAAAATCATCTGGGCGGATTTTCTACTGACATTGAGAATTACAATATCTACAATCAAACTCCTCAACATTATGGTCAATATGTGCCACTAGTGCACATGTTCAACAATGGTAACTACCATGGAGATACCCTGGTAAGATTTTTTACTATTACGACATCCGTGCATCTTTTGCATACTTCTAAAACAAGTACATCATTGCTAACTATGAAGTTATTACTATGTTTTTCAATAGATAATCCCAGAGAATTGTGTGCCTCATTTGATGTATGAGAAAGGTGGCCTTAATGTTTTGAACATACAGCCAGGTCATCCTACGAATCTCAATTGTCCATACCAGATTTCTAAAAGAAGTGGAGACATGCAAATCAAAGGATGGAAAAATGCATGGACAGTCGTAAGGAGGTTCTTGGAAGCAAAAGAAAGCGAACTGCAAGAAGTGGAGACAGATGATCTCCATTCTCCATAATGGAGAGTCAGGGTCTATATTGTTTTATGCTATTTTACCTTAAATAGGGTATTTAGGTCCTGCCTAATACTGATGATCATGTGCTAAGAACAATTAAGTAGGGTTGGTTCGATGACTATCAAGATGATGATCATATGACTTGTTATTAATAATGAGTAGAAGTTGTATGATGATGATTAGTAGGACTTGTTAGGATTATTATTACTTGCGGCAAACTCTCTACTCGCGGTCTCAAGACTTGTAATGTTCTATCTTTGTTCTGTCTTTTGAATTCGGAGACTAATATGATGAATTGTATTCGGAGACTAATATTCTATTGTATTCGATGAATCTGCTGTTGCTGTGTGGTGCTGTCTATATTCTGTCCAGTAATATATTTTGTATACTGTGCAAATATCAGAAAAAAATCCCTAATATTCATACTACTAGTGCACCACCAACTAGTGTGCCATTAGTAAGCTAGAGCACACTAGTGGCGCATCATCAACTAGTGCGCCATTAGTAAGCCAGAGCACATGGGTAAATATGGCCCCTGGGAGGCATACTAAAGGCGCACCGTGGGTATACTAATGGCGCACTGCGTGGTGCACCATTAGTATACCAGATACTAATGGTGCACCCGTGGTGCGCCATTAGTATACCAGATACTAATTGCGCACCCGTGGTGCGCCACTAGTAAAAAAATTCTAATGTCATGATGCTAGTGGCGCACCTATGGTGCGCCATTAGTAGGCAAAACACGTGCGCCACTAGTAGGCCTTTTCCTAGTAGTAAGTGATGGAGTGTGTCATGAAAAATGGAACGGTGGAAAGTTGCATGGCAATATATCTCGGAATAGTTATGGAAATTCCATAATAGGTAGGTATGGTGGCTATTTTGAGGAAGGTATATGGTGGGTGTATGATACCGGCGAAAGGTGCGCAATATTAGAGAGGCCAGCAAATGTGGAAGGGTGAGAGTGCGTATAATCCATGGAATTAACATTAATCATAAAGAACTCATATACTTATTGCAAAAATCTACAAATTATCAAATCAAAGTATTACGCGCATGCTCCTAGGGGGATAGATTGGTAGGAAAAGACCATCGCTCATCCCCGACCGCCACTCATAAGGAAGACAATAAAAAAATCATGCTCCGACTTCATCACATAACGGTTTTACATACGTGCATGCTACGGGAATCACAAACTTTAACACAAGTATTTCTCAAATTCACAACTACTCAACTAGCACAACTTTGATATCACCATATTCATATCTCAAAACAATTATCAAGCATCAAACTTCTCATAGTATTCAACACACTCATAAGAAAGTTTTATTATTAATCTTGTATACCAAGCATATTAAGACTTTAAGAAAATTACCATTCTATTTAAGACTCTCAAAATAATCTAAGTGACACATGAGAGATCAATAGTTTCTATAAAACAAATCCACCACTGTGCTCTAAAAGATATAAGTGAAGTACTAGAGCAAAACTATATAACTCAAAAGATATAAGCGAAGCACATAGAGCATTCTAACAAATTTCAAATCATGTATGGCTCTCTCAAAAGGTGTTCACAGCAAGTATGATTGTGGTAAACTAACAAATAATGACTCAAATAATAGAAGACGCTCCAAGAAAAACACATATCTTGTGGCAAATAAAAATACAGCTCCAAGCAAAGTTACCGATACAAGTAGACGAAAGAGGGGATGCCTTCCGGGGCATCCCCAAGCTTTGGCTTTTAGGTGCCCTAGATTATCTTGGGGGTGCCATGGCCATCCCCAAGATTAGGCTCGTTCCACTCCTTGTTCCATAATCCATCAAATCTTTACCCAAAACTTGAAAATTTAACAACACAAAACTTAAAGTAGAAAATCTCGTGAGCTCCGTTAGCAAAAGAAAATAAAAGACCACTTCAAGGAACTGTAATGAACTGATTCTTTATTTATATTGGTGTTATACCTACTGTATTCCAACTTCTCTATGGTTTATAAACTATTTTACTAGCCATAGATTCATCAAAATAAGCAAACAACACAAGAAAAACAGAATCTGTCATAAACAGAACAGTCTGTAGTAATCTATATCAAGCGCAAGATTTGGGACCCCAAAAATTCTAAAATAAATTTCTGAATTTGAGGAATTTATCTATTAATCATCTGAAAAAAGAATTAACTAAATAGCACTTTCCAAATAAAAATGACAGCAGTTCTCGTGAGCGCTAAAGTTTCTGTTTTTTACAGCAAGTTCAACAAGACTTTCCCCAAGTCTTCCCAACGGTTCTACTTGGCACAAACACTAATTAAACACAAAAAACAAAACAAAAACAGAGGATAGATAAATTATTTATTACTAAACAGGAGCAAAAAGCAAGGAATAAAAATAAAATTGGGTTTCCTTCCAACAAGCGCTATCATTTAATGCCTCTAGCTAGGCATAACAAGCAAGAATAGATCTAGGTATTTCCATATTTGGTAGGCAATCCATAAGTGGCTCTCATAATAGATTCATAAGGTAATTTAATTTTCTTTCTAGGAAAATGTTCCATGCCTTTCCTTAATGGAAATTGGAATCTAATATTTCCTTCCTTCATATCAATAATTGCACCAATCGTTCCAAGGAAAGGTCTACCAAGAATAATAGGACATGAAGGATTGCAATCTATGTCGAGAACAATAAAATCTACGGGGACATAATTCCTATTTGCAACAATAAGAACATCGTTAATTCTTCACATAGGTTTCTTAATAGTGGAATCCGCAAGGTGCAAGTTTAGAGAGCAATCATCAAAATCACGGAAACCTAACAAATCACACAAAGTCTTTGTAATCGTGGAAACACTAGCACCCAAATCACATAAAGCATAGCATTCATGATCTTTTATTTTAATTTTAATAGTTGCTTCCGACTCATCATAATGTTTTATAGGGATATAAACTTCCAATTCAAGTTTTTCTTCATAAGATCGCATCAAGGCATCGACGATATGTTTAGTAAACGCTTTATTTTGACTATAAGCATGAGGAGAATTTAGAACGGATTGTAACAAGGAAATACAATCAATCAAAGAGCAATTTTCATAGTTAAATTCCTTGAAATCCATAATAGTGGGTTTAGCAACATCTAGGGTTTTAATTTCTTCAATCCCACTTTTATCAAATTTAGCATCAAGATCAACAAATTCCGAATTCTTGGAACGCCTTCTAGGTAAAGTTGGATCATTTTCAGTCCCATCATTATCAAGATTCATATTGCGAAACAAATATTTAATAGGGGACACATCAATAACTTTTATATCTTCATCTTTATTTTCATAGGAACTAGAAGAACATGCTCTTATAAAGGCATCTTTCTTAGCACGCATCCTAGCGGTTCTTTCTTTGCACTCATCAATGGAAATTATAATGGCTTTGAGAGACTCAATGATATCATGCTTAGGTGGAATAGATCTAAGTTTCAAAGAATCAACATCAAGAGTAATTCTATCAACGTTCCTAGCCAAATCATCAATCTTAAGCATTTTTTTCTTCAATCAAAGCATTGAAATTCTTTTGTGAAGTAATAAATTCTTTAATATTAGATTCAAAATCAGAGGGCATCTTATTATAATTTCCATAAGAATTGTTGTAGGAATTACCATAATTATTAGAGGGATTACTAGGATTAAGGCCTAGGATTAAAATTTCCTCTCTACGCGTTGTTACCAAAATTGTTCGTACCAACAAAATTCACATCCATAGATTCATTATCATTCTCAATCAAAGTAGACAAGGGCATATCATTAGGATCAGAAGAAACACTCTTATTAGCAAATAATTTCATAAGTTCATCCATCTTTCCACTCAACACATTAATTTCTTCTATCGCATGCACCTTTTTATTAGTAGATCTTTCAGTATGCCATTGAGAATAATTAACCATAATATTATCTAGGAGTTTAGTAGCTTCTCCTAAAGTGATTTCCATAGAAGTGCCTCCCGCATCCGAATCTAAAAGATTTCTAGAAGCAAAATTCAATCCGGCATAAAAAATTTGTATAACCATCCACAAATTTAGACCATGAGTAGGGCAATTACGTATCATTGGTTTCATTCTCTCCCAATCTTGTGCAACATGTTCATGATCAAGTTGCTTAAAATTCATAATATCGTTTCTATGAGAGATGATCTTAGCGGGACAAAAATACTTAGAGATAAAAGCATCTTTGCACTTATTCCATGAATCAATACTATTTTTAGGCAAAGACGAAAACCAAGCTTTAGCATGATCTCTAAGCGAAGAAGGAAATAGCTTCAATTTAACAATATCATTATCCACATCTTTCTTCTTTTGCATGTCACACAAATCAACGAAGCTATTTAGATGGGTAGCAGCATCTTCACTAGGAAGGCCGGAAAATGGATCTTTCATGACAGGATTCAGCAAAGCAGTATTAATTTCACAAGATTTAGCATCGGTAAGAGGAGCAATCGGAGTGCTAATAAAATCATTGTTGTTGGTATTGGTGAAGTCACACAATTTAGTATTATCTTGAGCCATCGTGACAAGCAACAAACTAACACACAAGCAAACAGAAAGCAAGCGGGAAAAAATAGGCAAATAGAGAAACAGAGGCAAATGGGGGAGAGGATAGAGAGAGAGGGCGAATAAAACGGCAAGCGTGAAGTGGGGGAGAGGAAAACGAGAGGCAAATGGCAAATAATGTAATGCGGGAGATAATGGTATGTGATGGCTACTTGGTATGTTGACTTTTGCGTAGACCTCCCTGGAAATGGTGCCAGAAATCCTTCTTGCTACCTCTTGAGCACTGTGTTGGATTTCCCCGAAGAGGAAGGGATGATGCAGCAAAGTAGCGTAAGTATTTCCCTCAGTTTTTGAGAACCAAGGTATCAATCTAGTAGGGGCCTACGCGCAATTCCCTCGTACTTGCAAAAAAACAAATAAATCCTCGCAACCAATGCAAATAGGGGTTGTCAATCCCTATAGGGGCACTTACGAGAGTGAGATCTGATAGGTATGATAAGATAATATTTTTGGTATTTTTATGATAAAGATGCAAAGTAAAATAAAGGCAAAGTAAATAGCAAAGAAAATAACTAAGAAGTAGGAGATTAATATGATGAAGATAGACCCGGGGGCCATAGGTTTCATTAGTGGCTTCTCTCGAGAGCATAAGTATTCTACGGTGGGTGAACATATTACTATTGAGCAATTGACAGAATTGAGCATAGTTATGAGAATATCTAGGTATGATCATGTATATATGCATCACGTCCGGGACAAGTAGACCGACTCCTGCCTGCATCTACTACTATTACTCCACTCATCGACCGCTATCCAGCATGCATCTAGAGTATTAAGTTAAAACAGAGTAACGCCTTAAGCAAGATGACATGATGTAGAGGGATAGACTCATGCAATATGAAGAAAACCCCATCTTGTTATCCTCGATGGAAACAATACAATACATGCCTTGCTACCCTTATTGTCACCGGGAAAGGACACCGCAAGATTGAACCCAAAGCTAAGCACTTCTCCCATTGCAAGAAAGATCAATCTAGTAGGCCAAACCAAACTAATAATTCGAAGAGACTTGCAAAGATAACCAATCATACATAAAAGAATTCAGAGAAGATTCAAATATTATTCATAGATAGACTTGATCATAAACCCACAATTCATCGGTCTCAACAAACACACCGCAAAAAGAAGATTACATCGAATAGTTCTCCACAAGAGAGGGGGAGAACATTGTATTGGGATCCAAAAAGAGAGAAGAAGCCATCAAGCTAATAACTATGGACCCGTAGGTCTGAGGTAAACTACTCACACTTCATCGGAGGGGCTATGGTGTTGATGTAGAAGCCCTCTGTGATCGATGCCCCCTCCGACAGAGCTCCAAAACAGGCCCCGGGAAGGGATCTCGTGGATACAAAAAGTTACGGCGGTGGAATTAGGGTTTTTGCTCCGTATCTGATCGTTTGGGGGTACGTAGGTATATATCGGAGGAAGGAGTACGTCGGTGGAGCAACAGGGGGCCCACGAGGGTGGAGGGCGTGCCTGGGGGGGGGTCTTGACCTAGGGTCCAAGTCTCCTGGATCATAATCTTCCTAAAAATCACGTTCCCGAAGGTTTCATTCCGTTTGGACTCCGTTTGATATTCCTTTTCTTTGAAACCCTAAAATAGGCAAAAAAAAGAAATTATGGGCTGGGTCTCCGGTTAATAGGTTAGTCCCAAAAATAATATAAAAGTGGATAATAATGCCCAATAATGTCCAAAACAGTAGATAATATAGCATGGAGCAATCAAAAATTATAGATACATTGGAGACGTATCAACGTGTCATAGTAGAGGCGCTCACGTAGCATGTACACGTATGTACAGCGGGCAGTGTGCAAGACAGAAAATACGGCCACGTACGTACATACGGGCAGGGTCTCGAACGCCTACTCGCGCATATGTACGGCCAGGGCTCATGTACATGGCTGGGTCAGAACGGAGAAACTGCGTCGTCGTCGTGTTCATGGGGAGCCAACCGGCTGGGTCAGAACGGAATGCGTCGTCGTGTTCATCAGGAGGGCTTGGCCGGAACAACCGATGGAAACGTGGCCTAGCGTACTGCAGAACGGAGGAAACCGCGTTGTGTTCGACAGACCATGTTCGAAACAGGATCCTGTTCATCGGGAGGGGTCTGGCGTACCACAAAAGGGAGGAGACAGACCTCTTACGGTCGAGACGGGGGTCCTGTTGATTGGGAGGGGTGTTGCGTATTGCAAAACGGAGGAAACAAACTTGTGTTGGAGCGCTATGGTCGAAACGGAGGTCCTGTTCATCAGGAGGGGTGTGACGTACTGCAAAACGGGACTCCATGGGATACTGTTCATCTCCACCATCGACCCCCTCCAGCCTCCATGGGCTATTGTTCATCCACCGTCGACCTCCTCCAGCCTCCACCTGTGAATTTTCATCCACGGGCTCTTGTTCATCCAGCCTCCACCGCGCGCTACTTCACCGGCTACTGTTCAATCAGCCCTCTCCTCGGGCTCTTGTTCAACCACCCCTCCACGGGCTACTGTTCATCCATCCCTCCACCGTCTACTGTTCATCCAGCCCTCCACGGGGTGGTCCTGTTCATCCTGCCCTCCACGGGGTCCTATTCATCCAGCCCCAACCGACTCGATCGATCGGGGTCTTGTTCATCCAAAGGCAACACCACGGGGTCCTGTTCATCCACCTCCACCATCTACTGTTCATCCAGCCCTCCATGGGGTGGTCCTGTTCATCCTGCCCTCCACGGGGTCCTATTCATCCAGCCCCAACCGACTCGATCGATCGGGGTCTTGTTCATCCAAAGGCAACACCACGGGGTCCTGTTCATCCACCTCCATCGGGAACTGTTCATCCAAACCCTCCCAGCAATGCTCACTGTTCATCTAGAGGCAGCATCGATCGGCTTCAGTTAACAGCCATCGATCGATCGCTCGGGTTCAGTAACGCGTAGCCTGCAGTGCAATCGCTCAGGTTCAGTTAGAGTCCAACGCCTCGCACCCACGTGCGTGCGTGTACGAGAGAAACACGCATCGCTCGGCCCCGACCACCCACCGTAACCGGGAACACCCCGATATTTTCCTCGCCCTCGCTTCTACCATGATTTTTCCCGTCATGGACGACCCAAAGAATGTTATGAAGCTGCGTCTCCGGCCCGCCCAGGACGAAAAGCCCATTTTTTGTCATGATTTTTTGTCATAGAAGTAGGACCCCACCACATCTATGATGATACCGGGTTTTGTCACAATTATCGTCATAGAAGTGTCATAAGTATGGCAAATTTTTTTCGTTCAGCCCAAAATGTCATGAATGTGTCTTTTTTTGTAGTGGACCCATGTCCGTGCCCCCGCAGCCACTGGTAGAAAAAGAGGCTTCCGTCCAGCCCCATTAGTCGCGAAACTGTAGGAACCGCGACTAGTGAAGTCTTTAGTCGCGGTTCGGCAGACGAACCGCGACCGAAGGCTTGGGCCAGGGCGCTCGGTGGCCAGCTGGTGCACGTGAGGGGCTTTAGTCGCGGTTGGCCAGGCCAACCGCGACTAAAGGTGCCCAAAGGCCTTTAGTCGCGGTTGGCCTGGCCAACCGCGACTAAAGCTCCTCCCCTATATATACCAGTTCAGCGCACTCACTTAGCCATTTGGTGCCACTTATCTTCACAAGGGGGTGTAGGTTTGCTTTTGGTTCCTCTTATGCACACAAGGTGTTTGATGAAATGCCCAACAGCGTGAAACAAACATGATATGAAGTGTTGGAGGCACACTTGAGGTTCCTCCTCGATCGCGGTTAGCAACTTGAACCTTTCATGCATGTGTGTCATTGATAAAATATGCATGTGTGTTGTTCATTGTTTAATTTCTATTGTTTATAGCTAGTTACTTTAACAAATGCATGATGGTTAATTATATATTTTATATTATAATAATGCAAATGAATCGGCAATGGATGTACGGTAACCGACTCTCCCGCGAGTTCACTACGGGTTTGAAAGATTTCCTCGTAGTGGCTAATGCGAACAAGCAGAAGGGTTTTGTTATCTGTCCATGTGTTGACTGTAAGAATCAAAAGGGTTACTCTTCCTCAAGAGAAGTTCACCTGCACCTGCTTCGGCACGGTTTCATGCCAAGCTATAATTGTTGGACCAAGCATGGAGAAAGAGGGGTTATAATGGAAGAAGATGAAGAAGGGGATGATTTCATCGATGAAAGCTATCTTGCTGATCATTTCGGTGATACTTTCATGGAGGATGCTGAAGGTGAAGGGGAAGGTGAAGGGGCAGGTGAAGGGGCAGGTGAAGGTGAAGGTGAAGGGGAAGGTGAAGTTGAAGGTGAAGAAGAGGCACGTGATGAGACCGTTGATGATCTTGGTCGGACCATTGCTGATGCACGGAGACGCTGCGAAACTGAAAAGGAGAGGGAGAATTTGGATCGCATGTTAGAGGATCACAGAAAGTCGTTGTACCCTGGATGCGATGATGGTCTGAAAAAGCTGGGCTGCACACTGGATTTGCTGAAATGGAAGGCACAGGCAGGTGTAGCTGACTCGGCATTTGAAAACTTGCTGAAAGTGTTGAAGAATATGTTTCCAAAGAATAACGAGTTGCCCGCCAGTACGTACGAAGCAAAGAAGGTTGTCTGCCCTCTAGGTTTAGAGGTTCTGAAGATACATGCATGCATCAACGACTGCATCCTCTACCGCGGTGAATACGAGAATTTGAATGAATGCCCGGTATGCACTGCATTGCGTTATAAGATCAGAGGCGATGACCCTGGTGACGATGTTGAGGGCGGGAAACCCAGGAAGAGGGTTCCCGCCAAGGTGATGTGGTATGCTCCTATAATACCACGGTTGAAACGTCTGTTCAGGAACAAAGAGCATGCCAAGTTGTTGCGATGGCACAAAGAGGACCGTAAATCGGACGGGGAGTTGAGACACACCGCAGATGGAACGCAATGGAGAAAGATCGACAGAGAGTTCAAAGATTTTGCAGCTGACGCAAGGAACATAAGATTTGGTCTAAGTACAGATGGCATGAATCCTTTTGGCGAGCAGAGCTCCAGCCATAGCACCTTGCCCGTGACTCTATGCATCTACAACCTTCCTCCTTGGTTGTGCATGAAGCGGAAGTTCATTATGATGCCAGTGCTCATCCAAGGTCCGAAGCAACCCGGCAACGACATCGATGTGTACCTAAGGCCATTAGTTGATGAACTTTTACAGCTGTGGGGCAGACCTGGTGTCCGTGTGTGGGATGAGCACAAAAAAGAGGAATTTAACCTACGAGCGTTGCTTTTCGTAACCATCAACGATTGGCCTGCTCTTAGTAACCTTTCGGGACTGTCAAATAAGGGATACAATGCATGCACGCACTGCTTACATGAGACTGAAAGTGTACATTTGCCAAATTGTAAGAAGAACGTGTACCTTGGGCATCGTCGATTTCTTTCGAAAATTCATCCAGTAAGAAAGAAAGGCAAGCATTACAACGGCAAGGCAGATCACCGGCCGAAGCCTGCGGAATGCACTGGTGCTGAGGTATTTGATATGGTCAAGGATTTGAAAGTCATCTTTGGAAAGGGTCCTGGCGGACAACGGGCACGCAGCCATGTGGAAGAAGAAATCTATATTCTGGGAGCTAGAATATTGGAAAGTCCTAGAAGTCCGCTCAGCAATCGACGTGATGCACGTTACGAAGAATATTTGCGTGAACCTCCTAAGCTTCTTGGGCGTGTATGGGAAGACAAATGATACAAAGGAAGCACGGCAGGACCAGCAACGTTTGAAAGACCCTGATGACCGGCATCCGAAATGGTTTCAAGGTCGTGCCAGCTACGCTCTGACCAAAGAAGAGAAGGTCATCTTTTTTGAATGCCTGAGCAGTATGAAGGTCCCGTCTGGATTCTCGTCCAATATAAAGGGAATAATAAACATGGCGGAGAAAAAGTTCCAAAACCTGAAGTCTCACGACTGCCACGTGATTATGACGCAATTGCTTCCGATTGCTTTGAGGGGGCTCCTGCCGGAAAATGTTCGAGTAGCCATTGTGAAGCTATGTGCATTCCTCAATGCAATATCTCAGAAGGTAATCAATCCATAAGATCTACCACGGTTACAGAACGATGTGATCCAATGTCTTGTCAGTTTCGAGTTGGTGTTCCCGCCATCCTTCTTCAATATTATGATGCACCTCTTGGTTCACCTAGTCGAAGAGATTTTCATTCTCGGTCCTGTATTTCTACACAATATGTTCCCCTTCGAGAGGTTCATGGGAGTATTAAAGAAATATGTTCGTAACCGTGCTAGGCCAGAAGGAAGCATCGCCAAGGGCTATGGAAATGAGGAGGTAATTGAGTTTTGTGTTGACTTTGTTCCTGACCTTAAGCCGATTGGTCTTCCTCGATCGCGGCACGAGGGGAGACTAAGTGGAAAAGGCACGATCAGAAGGAAATCAACGACATGTATGGACGGCCATTCTCTGACTGAAGCACACCACACTGTACTGACCAATTCCAGCTTGGTGGCTCCGTACTTTGAGAAACACAAGAATATTTTACGCTCGGACAACCCGGGGAAGCCTGAATCCTGGATTAGGAAGGCCCACATGGAGACTTTCGGCAGTTGGTTGAGAAAACATTTAATGAATGACAATGATGTTGTAGATCAGCTGTACATGTTGGCCAAGACACCATCTTCGACTATAACGACTTTCCAAGGGTACGAGATAAATGGGAATACATTTTACACGATCGCCCAAGATAAAAAGAGCACCAACCAAAACAGTGGTGTCCGCTTTGATGCAGCAACCGAGAATGGGCAAAAGGTCACATATTATGGTTACATAGAGGAGATATGGGAACTTGACTATGGACCCTCATTTAAGGTCCCTTTGTTCCGGTGCAAATGGTTCAAGCTAACAGGAGGTGGGGTAAAGGTGGACCAGCAATACGGAATGACAATGGTGGATTTCAACAATCTTGGTTACCTTGACGAACCATTCGTCCTAGCGAAAGATGTCGCTCAGGTTTTCTATGTGAAGGACATGAGTAGCAAACCGAGGAAACGGAAAGATAAGAAAACGATCAGTACATCATGCGATGATCCAAAGCGCCACATTGTTCTTTCAGGGAAAAGAAACATCGTGGGAGTGGAGGACAAGACAGACATGTCAGAAGATTATAATATGTTTGCTGAAATTCCGCCCTTCAAAGTGAACACCGACCCAAGCATTAAGTTAAATGATGAGGATGCTCCATGGATACGGCACAATCGTAAGCAAGCAGGGACACAAGGGAAGAAATGATGTGTAATAATTTATTGTACCAAACTTTGTTGAATGGATCA
>NC_041386.1:54899293-54902506 GCF_002162155.2 Triticum dicoccoides | reverse complement strand
TCGCCGCCTCGCTCGCCCTCGTCGGCCGCGCGCCGCCTCGCTCGCCCGCCCTCAACGCCGCCGGCCGGCCTCTCGGTACTGTCGCGCGTGCGCGCACGGGCCACTGGTCTCAGACAGAGAGCGAGATCGTGGAGAGAGAGAGAGGGGCGCCGTGGGCCACCGGAATTTTTTCTTTTTTTTTCTTTTTTTTGTTCTTTTTAATTTTAACTAGTTAATTAGTTTAACAAAAACGGTAAAATAACTTAAAACTTGATAATTAACAAAAAAAACGTAAAATTTGATAATTAACAAAAAAACGTATATAAAACTTGATAATTAACAACAAAAAAGGGGGGGCTATAAATACAAGGGCCCGAACCCCTTCTCGCCCGCCGCCCCCTCTCGCCCACGTACGGCGCCCGCCGCCCCCTCTCGCCCTCGTACGCCGCCCGCCGGCCTCCCTCGCCCACCGCGCCGCCTCTCGCCCGCCCTCAACGCCGCCGGCCGGCCTCGCTGCCCTCAACGCCGCCGGCCGGCCTCGCCGCCCTCAACGCCGCCCCCCAATCCACCTCGGGCCGGCCTCGCCGCCCTCAACGCTCCTCTACAGAGAGCGATGAGATCGTGGAGAGAGAGAGAGAATTTTTTTTTGTTCACTTAATTAATTTGTTTTTACTACATGTTTTCAGGACTGACATAATGGCGGACGATAGAGCTGACCCGATTATGGACAACTATGATCCGGACGGTGAAGCACATATGTTCGGCATCATAAACAGCGATATTCTATATGTGCCGACCGGACAAGAAGAAGATGATATCTCTTCTTATCTGAACCTTGACGGTGAAGATGAAGGGCGCCGTCAGCAAGATGATGCCGAACAAACGTCGATAAACGACGATCTTCAAATGGAAGTAGCAACCACCTCCGGGCCCGAGGTATATATATATACATTGAGCCTCTGGTGATACAAACTAACTAATTTGAATAAATATGTGTGGACTAACGCGCGCGACTCTCTTTCTTATTTTAGCCCTCGGCCGGATCGTCGAAACAATCGAGTACGTCGTCAAAGCGTGGCGCAACCAAGACGATGAAACAAGGAGAAACCTGCACCATCGAGGTTGTCGACAGTGCAACCGGCAGGCCGCTGGAGCCCCGCAAGAACGCCACCAAGTTTGTCAACCAATGCGGAGCCATTGTTAGAGACAACGTCTCGATCACCGTCCAGGAGTGGAATAAGCCAAAGAAGGCACGAATTGCTGGTTTCACTTTTGTCGATAAGAGAACAAAAAAAGATTGCTTCAAAAAGCTTATGGAACATTTCGTTCTACCTCCGGAATACAACAAATTCGATGAGGAGGGTAACAAGATTGAGGAAAACAAGGAGAGGAGGAGGCTAGTCAAACAGTTCGCTCTTCATAAGATGGCCGACGCATTCCGGAAATCAAGCAAAATCTAGCCCATGACTTTGTCAAGCAGAACAAGACTCCGGATTTCAAAGGACAATATGAGAAACTGAAACATGATTGGCCAGAATTTGTGAAGCAAAAGAAATCGGAGCAGTTCATTCGAATATCAAAAAAAAATAAGGAAAATGCGGCTAAGAAGGAGTACAATCATATTATGGGGCCAGGAGGGTATCGCCTTTGGGAGCCTAGGTGGGAGAAGATGGAGAACGAGCTGAGGGCGCGAGGAATCCGTCCAGGTACGGAGGGATGGGACCCAAGGGCCAAAAGCTGGTGGTACGGGCATGGGGGAACGCTGAACCCGGAGACAGGGGACTGTGTTTACCGGGGCAAAATAATTAAACCCACCCAAGCCCTTATTGACGCAATGAGGGATGCTCAAGAGGGGAAGATCAAGTTCAACAGAGAGAACGACGCGCTGACAAAAGCCCTCGGGAATCCTGAACACGGAGGACGTGTACGAGGCATGGGGCACATTCCGTGGAAAATAGGGTTCCCCCAGAACGATGACCCGTACGGTTACAGAAGCCGGAAGAGAAAGATGGATCGGGAAGCAGATGTTGTGGCGCGGTTGGCATCGGAAATGGATGTGATGAAGAAAACCGTGAGTGTACTAGTAGCCGAACGAGATGCAGCTCGGGCGCAGCATGAAGATCATCCAGCGGATCTCAGAAGCCAGCAGCGGAGAAGCAGTGTGGCTTCCACGGAGGCCCCACCGGCTGGTGCAGATGCACCGACGATCGAAATTACTGCACCGGAGCCTCTGGTGGTCGAAATTACTGCACCGGAGCCTCTAGTGGTTGAAATTACTGCACCGGAGCCTCCTCGCTACCCCGTGGACGATATAAAGGAGATGAAAGAATGTCATCTGTATTATCCTATCGGGAACATGTCCATGAAGGTAGCCATCGGCAGTGCTTTACCATGTTTACCTGGAGCACTCCACCACAACACCCCCATTCAAGATGGCTATGCTTGTGTCACGGTGGAGGACATAGTCCAAGGGTTTGAGGACCTGGAGATTGACATTGCTACACCTGAAGGGGAGAAAAGACTTGGAGATGTCAAGCGCCATTTCATTCTATGGCAAAAGAAGTTTATCAAGTTTCCAGGCGAGGCGCCAAGGACAACAAGTCCACCCCCCTACGGTGGTGGCGGTTCACCTACAACTCCGTCACATCAGCCGACGCCCCCCAGTCCACAACGTCCGGCGGGTGATCAGACGCCGCCCCCCAGTCCTCGTCCGGCGGGTGATCAGACGCCGCCCCCCAATCCACCTCCGGCAAAGAAGCAGAAGCAGTCCTGGATTATTAACCCGGACCCTTATGTATCTAAGACCACAAAGGTACCGGAGCCATCATTGAAGCCTCTCCCCACAAGGCCTTGGGAACGTAGTGCCGAGGAAACTGCCGCGGCCGCGGCTGCTGATCATGAGAAATGGAAGGCGGACTGCAAGAAGAAAAGAGAGCCCGAGCCCAAGCCAGTATTTTCTGATGAGCAAAAGAAGTGGGCTAAGTCATTTTTGAGCACACCGTCCCAAGCCGCGAAGAATCTGCCTGACGACTATGCACGTGAACTTCGTAGGCAGGCACTCATGTTGAAGGAGAAGAAAGAGCGGGCGGAGAACCAGGAGAACAAAGCCTTGGAGGAGGCCGAGAAAACGGAATTAGAAAGTAAAAAAAGCGGGAAACGAGTTGCCCAGCTCGGGGAACAAAGTAAACAATCGATTGCCCCGCTTATAGTGAAAGCCGCCGGTCCGGATGACCC